>NC_069125.1:47173406-47473763 GCF_026914265.1 Mya arenaria | reverse complement strand
AATAGTTACAACAGTGTCTCATCATTAATCCTTTTTAAAGCCATAACTACAGAAAAACTCCGTCACTGTGGCGAAATATGCGCTGGGCTGTGTTTGGTTACACGTGCTTTAGTCACAGCTGGCCTGGCATGAGCCCCCAACAATGGCAGGGACAATATTAACAGATAATCAATTCATAAACTTGTCGAAAATTTACATTTTCTCTCATTGACGAGATGCGGCGGCCGCCTTGTTTTGACTCGCCGGTCGTGTATGCTAGAGCGCGGTTCACGGAGCGGCCATTCGCGGACGTTAACCCCACTCCGTTAACTGAATAATGTTAGCGAGCGAGCAGCCGAGGCCAAAAACAGCTATACATTGGGTTCATGGCCGGTCGATCATTTCAAATCTGAAAACGCACAATAGCTGATTTCAAAAACATACAAGTACAAAAAATAAACATATCATCGCCAATGCAGTCCGTTTTGAGCACTGTAAACATTCATTTTACGTACAGTATCGTTATTTCTTGGAAACAATATCATCAGCATCTATACAGCACCTATACACATACAGGAAAACACAATCCTTTAGGTATATGTTATCTGCCATTTAGATCCTGTTGCCAAAAGTGTATGAATTCAAAGGATACATGCCAGGCATTGTATGTACATCCCTTTTCAATAATTTAACTATTTACAATCAGTTTGAATGACTAGGAAATATGTGCACTCGGCAACCAGGCATTATATATAACGGTGTAAATCAATTGCGTACCGAATACCCCTGTATGTTCTACCCTCAACTTGCGTATTCAAACTCTTAAAAGAAAAGAGAGTTCGCCTGCTTTCATACCGCGTTCCAACACGGGAGAGATTCAGCAGTCAGTATAAAGGGCACTATTTGAAACCTGAAACTCGGCGGCTATTTTGCGTGGTCGAGGTGTTCAAGTGGCCACAGGAGAGTGAGTATATATCGACCAGTATAGCAGGGGTCAAATAAAGGTGAACTGTACAGTATGGTTTCTAGACTGTCCACCGATTTATATCAACTAAAATAAACATCATACATTTATAAGTACTGTACATGATCGTCATCATATTTTAAGTGACGCGTGGGGTTTGTGATCTTTCTATTTCGCTTTTTAGAATCCCATATTAGTGAACGATCATTGTTTATTGGATCTTGGTGAACTACTACGGTCAGAAGTGATTCACAGCGGATATACAGGAACAGCTGATCGAAGGTACACACGTTTGTGAATTACATTATCATAATTACCATACTAATGGACTATATACGGTATGTTCCATGTTCAAAACAGGCCATTCATACTGTAGCTTGGCATCTTAATCAAGAATTTTATATCTGTATATGCCACTCCTGAACGCTTTCCTGATAATTCTGAATGATTGTATCAGAACTTCTTCTCGTATAAACAAATGCCACAGACTGTTTCTGAGAAAAGGTTGTATATGGAAGCGTATATGGTATATACCGATGACATGCTGTGGTCACGCAGTGTTATCGACTTGTCGAGTTAAAATTTGACATTTTGCAAAAGGTATGTCGACTTGTTCACTTATTAAATTGATAAGTTGACATTTTTATTATTTATTGATATCTTATTCTATTAAAGAATGTTTGTTATTCAATTTTGACATTCTAAACAGATTTCCTTTGGAAGAGTTTATCGTCTAATATATAATGATGCGATCATATAGGTTTGTCAGCTTGTTTTATGCCGAATTAATGATGTTGTCAAATTTGAGTCGACATGTTCACTTTTTTTTTACTGAAAATGCCGAAGAGGACTCAAGAATACATCAGCGGTATTCCATAACTCAAGAATACATGGTCACATCAGCTGTATTCCATAACTCAAGAATACATGGTCACATCAGCTGTATTCCATAACTCAAGAATACATGGTCACATCAGCTGTATTCCATAACTCAAGAATACATGATCACATCAGCTGTATTCCATAACTCAAGAATACATGGTCACATCAGCTGTATTCCATAACTCAAGAATACATGATCACATCAGCTGTATTCCATAACTCAAGAATACATGGTCACATCAGCTGTATTCCATAACTCAAGAATACATGATCACATCAGCTGTATTCCATAACTCAAGAATACATGGTCACATCAGCTGTATTCCATAACTCAAGAATACATGGTCACATCAGCTGTATTCCTTAACTCAAGAATACATGATCACATCAGCTGTATTCCATAACTCAAGAATACATGGTCACATCAGCTGTATTCCATAACTCAAGAATACATGATCACATCATCAGTATTCCATAACTAAAAAATACATGCCCACATCAGCTGTATTCCACAACTTAAGAATACATGACCACATCAACTGTATTCCATAATCAAGATGATACATGGTCACATCAGCTGTATTCCATAACTCAAGAATACATGACTACATCAGCTGTATTCCATAACTGAAGAATACATGATCACATCAGCTGTATCCCATAACTCAAGATTACATGGTCACATAAGCTGTATTCCATAACTCAAGAATATATGCTCACATCAGCTGTATTCCATAACTCAAGAATACGTGATCGCATCAGCGGTATTCCATAACTCAAGAATACATGATCACATCAGCTGTATTCCATAACTCAAGAATACATGATCGCATCAGCGGTATTCCATAACTCAAGAATACATGATCGCATCAGCGGTATTCCATAACTCAAGAATACATGATCGCATCAGCTGTATTCCATTCCTTAAGAATACATGATCACATCAGCGGTATTCCATAACTGAAGAATACATGCTTACATCAGCTGTATTCCATAACTCAAGAATACATGATCGCATCAGCGGTTTTCCATAACTCAAGAATACATGATCGCATCAGCGGTATTCCATAACTCAAGAATACATGATCGCATCAGCGGTATTCCATAACTCATGAATACATGATCGCATCAGCAGTATTCCATTCCTTAAGAATACATGATCACATCAGCGGTATTCCATAACTGAAGAATACATGCTCACATAAGCAGTATTCCATACCTCAAGAATACATGATCACATCAGCGTTATTCCATAACTGAAGAATACATGCTCACATAAGCAGTATTCCATAACTCAAGAATACATGATCGCATCAGCGGTATTCCATTGCTCAAGAATACATTATCGCATCAGCTGTATTCAATAACTGAAGAATACATGACCATGTCACCGGTATTCCATAACTCAAGAATACATGCTCAGATCACCTGTTCCATAACTGAAGAAAACATGCTCACAACAGGTGTATTCCATAACTTCTCAAGAATACATGACCGCATCAGCACTATTCCATAACTCAAGAATACATGACCACAGCAGCAGTATCCCATAACTCAAGAATACATGGTCACATCAGCTGTATTCCTTAACTCAAGAATACATGGTCACATCAGTAGTATTCCATAACTCAAGAATACATGGTCACATCAGCAGTATTCCATAACTCAAGAATACATGACCACATCAGCTGTATTCCATAACTCAAGAATACATGGTCACATCAGCAGTATTCCATAACTCAAGAATACATGACCACATCAGCTGTATTCCATAACTCAAGAATACATGGTCACATCAGCAGTATTCCATAACTCAAGAATACATGGTCACATCAGCAGTATTCCATAACTCAAGAATACATGACCACATCAGCTGTATTCCATAACTCAAGAATACATGGTCACATCAGCAGTATTCCATAACTCAAGAATACATGACCACATCAGCTGTATTCCATAACTCAAGAATACATGGTCACATCAGCAGTATTCCATAACTCAAGAATACATGGTCACATCAGCAGTATTCCATAACTCAAGAATACATGACCACATCAGCTGTATTCCATAACTCAAGAATACATGGTCACATCAGCAGTATTCCATAACTCAAGAATACATGACCACATCAGCTGTATTCCATAACTCAAGAATACATGACCACATCAGCAGTATTCCATAACTCAAGAATACATGGTCACATTAGCAGTATTCCATAACTCAAGAATACATGACCACATCAACTGTATTCCATAACTCAAGAATACATGACCACATCAGCAGTATTCCATAACTCAAGAATACATGACCACATCAGCTGTATTCCATAACTCAAGAATACATGACCACATCAGCTGTATTCCATAACTCAAGAATACATGACCACTCAGCTGTATTCCATAACTTCGCAAGAATACATGACCACATCAGCAATATTCCATAACTGAAGAATACATGACCACATCAGCTGTATTCCATAACTCAAGAATACATGACCACTCAGCTGTATTCCATAACTCAAGAATACATGACCACATCAGCAGTATTTCATAACTCAAGAATACATGACCACATCAGCTGTATTCCATAACTCAAGAATACATTACCACATCAGCTGTATTCCATGTAACAATACTTATTTCCTATACATGTATAAATGACATACACGTATGCATACCAAGCATAGCTGTTGTTTAGTAGTAATACATATTTACTACGCTAAAATGGAATGATATTAATGTTAGATTTCTGTAATAATGGTATGAATAACACAATTGGTTTGTAATTAATTCGTCAGTGCGATTAAAATATAACACACATACCCACGTAATACATGGTCAATAGTAAATGTAAAAATTAATTTCTGGCTCTCTAAATGTACATTGCGACCGTTGATCACTCTGTCTAGGCAATTCTATGAATTGGTCAGTTGAGAAATTGATCAGTTGACATTTTGGAGACAGTGAAGCATATTGATCGTGACTGGACTGGACTGCTGAGATAGTTATGTTGTTAACATTTCTGATAGAAAGAAGTATGTTGCAAATGAGACATTTGTCTAAAAGCAGCAACAGTCGATAATCAGCAGTTTATTACACCCGCATTAAGAAACGATAGTCACCGCAAGCAGAAACATCAAATACAAAACAAAATAATAAACTGTGTTAAGTTTTCCTTCGTTTGCGATTTTTTTATATTAATTTTTTTTTAAATATTATTATTAGTAGTAGAAGTAGTAGTAGTCGTAGTCGTAGTCGTAGTCGTAGTCGTAGTCGTAGTCGTAGTCGTGGTCGTGTCGTAATCGTAATCGTAATCGTAGTCGTAGTCGTAGTCGTGGTCGTGGTCGTAGTCGTGGTCGTAGTCGTGGTCGTAACCGTGGTCGTGGTCGTAGTCGTAGTCGTATTCTCATCATTATTATTATTATTATTATTATTATTATTATTATTATTATTATTATTATTATTATTTTTCAAACAAGTAAAATGGTATTGTCTCACTAATGCGACTGTGACATTAGACTGATACCATTATATCCCGATATTGAGCGCATTTGACAAAGACTGCAGGATGGTCAACACTTACCAGTCTTCTGAATCCATCAGACTTGCAGCTTTTACATTAATTAACGCATTCCTAAGTATTCTAGTGTCAGGAATAGTTAGGACCAGACCGAAACATTTTAGCATGTGTATTTACTAGTATGTATTCGTATATGAATAGCTAGCTTTGCAAACAATTTTGGTTAATCCCCAAACCTGCAGTTGCTGCAATGGTGTTAAAATAACAGGATTAAAATAGAACTATGCTATTAACGGTACTACTGACGGTATTACAAGTTCAATGAACGTGAATGATCTGATGTGAAGCCTTTGCACGCAGTTCAGTTAATTGCGTCCGTTTGTTTGTGAAAGTGAATTAAAACATTTTAACTTTTGTTCATTAGTAAGCTTTACAGGAATGAGATTTAATCAATTCAAAATGTTCAACAGCCATGCACTGCTAACAGAAATGTTCAAAATGTTCAACAGGCATGCACTGCTAACAGAAATGTCTATTGCTAAAGCAGATTGTTTAAAACTGGTTAATTTCTTGGTTTGGTCAAAGTAAGGAAAATAACATAACATAACATAATATTTATTCAGCATTAAATGACATAATCATCTATAGCCAAAATGCAAAACATATGAAATAAATCATATGAAACAAATCATCGTGAAGAGCAAAGACATAGTCAATAGAGAAGTATACTATATATCATATCAATTCTCAACATAATTAGGTTCTCGATCGTAACAAAAATGCATGATATAGATATTTACTAACACAGTGCAATGCTATTGATTGGTTAAAGCTGCACTTTCACATATTAAACGTTTTGACAACTTAAAAAAATATCTTCAAACTAGCCAATTTATGCCAAAATGCATGGAATCTAGTGACACAAGCCTGCTGACAAAAATCTGATCGCAGATTTTTCTAACGGAAATAGGAAATTCTGCGATCTGATCTTTTGTCAGCAGTCTTATATCACTGGTTTACAGATGCTTAGGCAAAGATTGGCTCATTCCAAGACACAAAATAAAGACATGTTGTCAAAACGGTAAATCTGTGAGAGTGCAGCTTTAACATTTATTTTATAAATACTATTTAAATCCCTCATATGTGAAAACAAGCCAAAACCTCTGTGGATAACAGAGTTTGACATAATTGCCTGCACATAATCCATTAATACAAGGAGCATATGTAGGTACCGTAAGCATTTGAAACTTTTCTTGCGTACTCCGGTAATCAGCCGGTGATGACCTCACGCTTAGTTTACAGCATTAAATAAAGCAGAGAGTGAAAGTGGTTACATGACTGTAGACCCAGGCCAGTGACCGTAGACTACTCGTATTTGAAGTAGTGGACAAGCAGTGAACATGTCTGGTCATTGACCTTGCCATACTCCATTGTATTGTAACTTGCGCTGAGGAGTTTAGTGGCACGTATGGACAACCGTGTAGGCCAAAGCAGACTCCGGGCAAAAGTGAATATGTGAAAATCCTGACTTTTATTATTATTGTCACCTTTTGGGAAATGGATAAGATGTCCGGTTTCTGGCACATGAAATAGATTGAATTGTTAAATTAATCTTGCAATCACTTTTGAATACGAGCTGGTATATATTTCGAAACACATTTTAAGACAAAACTTTTTTGAATTTACATTATATTTTCATTCGCCTAGTCCTTTGTATTGATAAAGCTTGACGTTCATATTGCAGAACACACAAGGAGCTATGACGTCATTGTTTATTTAAATGTTGCTTTTCCGTGGGATTAGCGCGACATCATTTAACCAATAGTATATGACGTTACAAAAATCAACACAAATACATACACTGTTGCCGAGTACACTTTTTTTAACAAATGCTCAATATCAAAAGATACTGCTAAATTTCAATCGTAATAAATAATGATTTAAAATGTCAGTATAAGTATTGATTGCATTTTTTCTTGCGTTTATGCTGTATGGACGCAGGTGGGCTCGCCCTACTGAGTTAATACAGCATAAACGCAGCATAAACGTTAGAAAAACGTGCGATCAATCCTTAAATGTGATAAAACCAAACAAAAGTTCTCCATCTTGCGATATATTGCCGTATATTTAAGGAATGGAAGTTGAGGTGTAAATATTCGTTAATAAAATGGCCCATTTATCATTGACAAACATCTCTTGTAATGTTCAATGAGCCTGTCGTGATCTGAAAGACACCGATAGAAATCAAGTTATAATGGTTCATTTAAATATTTTTATCCTTTTAACTTTATTGTTGTTTCACGTATTTTTTTTTTACATTTACAAACATTTGTTGTACTTTTAATATAAAGTGCTCTAAATATCAAGCATTTGATTTACGTTTTATGTTTGCACTATAAATTAAGGAGTGAAATGGAAATTATCTGTCTATTTTTCACCTCATGATCATCAAAAGTAAATATTTCGTCTTTTAGTGCTCACTCGGTGAAATTTATTGCGATGTTACATTGAAACACACAATTATCCTGTAAATAAACGTCAGACAATGCCAATAATTCGATTCATTATGACCGTTTGAACCCAGTTCGCGCAATGCGCTACATATTGATATTTTCTCATGTATATTCCGTACGAAACAAAGAAAAACATTTTATAAAAGACATCACCTACAATTAACTTTTCATACTGTATAATTAGTTAAACAAATCCATGTTTGCTTACACTAAATACTTTTTGCGAAAGTATGTAATATTCGGTCACTCCTCCGACAAAGGTTAGCAAGTGGCCACCGGGTGAAGTCGCGGTCAAGGTCCTGCTAAATGCTCTCTTTATCTACAGCGAGTCAGATAGTGTGTTTACGCTGCTAAAACGTTTGTATATGCTTCTAGTAGTATTAATGATCATAGTATTAGAAATTTATGTCTTAACATACTGGTGTTTATGGTTTATGTTATAATATTAGGGAAAAAATCATATTACAGCGAAAATGTACAGGATCGTCGACTTAAAATGCAAGAATAATCAAACATATTTCACTGACAACAGTTTTGGGAAACACAAAATTGAAAAGATGTTTTTTTTAATTTTATATAAGTGGATAGTGCATTTTCCACAAATTTAGTTATTTTTTATGACAAATATCCAACAACATTATAAAATGTTGTTCAAAGTATTATTTTACATGCATGTTCAATATAACAACACTTAATTGGTCCGTTTTTAAAAACAGTTAATGATGACCTTCACGACTTCGGTAAATGATACAAGTTTATGCAGTCATAAAAATGTAAAGCAATAGTTCAGGGCGTAATTATTAAAGAACACAGCTAATTCTATCTCGGTGACATTTCAGAGAACAATTTATGTGCAAGGATGTTTTACTCTAATTAAAGTATTTTTTACAAATTCGTAAATATTTTCGTATTTCGTGTTTACTATTTTTACACACAAAACTGTTTCGAAGTCATCATTTTAGCGTTACAAATAACCTTTTAAGTGTCCTCAAAGACATAACCAGACAGTATTGTATTTTACCAAGTATTTAACGTGCCATTGAAGCCTATCATGCTGAAAGCTTATTATGAAAATAAATCTTCTCACTGACGCACACTAAAGTCTTATTTCTCTGCAATACACTATGCTTGGACGATGGCAATCAATTTCTGCCTCCAAGAAGAATATTCCTGCCATTAACAGGGACGGAATATAACGTTACGTTTTAGGTCAATGCCCGGTATGTTTTCTTCTACTCAATAAAACTTCCAATCTGAGGCTAGCGAGACTCTAATTAACCGATACAATTTTATTATGGGATTGTCATACCTGTTACAAGGGACTCGTTCATGGTTTGTTAAATGCTTTTTTTCTGATTCTTTTTATTATAAAGTAAGTGTAGCAAATGATTAGGAGATACTAAGATACTGACGATTGGAACCATTCAACAAATGTTGATATATGCTCAAATATTGTCTTCAAGGTCCACGATTTTGAAAACCGTTAGCAACGCGATTCAGCAAAATGCTGTATCGTGATTGGTTGATTGACATAATCACGTGATGTAACCAATGTTTTCAATAAGAGTTTAAATATTCATCCACTTAGTATGAGTCCCTGTGGGCGAGTTGATAATGTATCGGGTTTCTATTTGTTCTTTGTTTGTTTTCTTCGATTGTATTTTTTTCTGCATTTTCTGTATCATAGAGTACAATAGTTATAATAGGTGTTTTAAAAAAATATTGTTGGTGCTAAAACGTGAGCGAGTTCCTCTAAGTATACATCGCAACTACATATAAAACACACATATTATGCGTTTTCAATGTCACGTCAATTCGCCGGCATGGAGATTTACGGAACAAAACATTTTACGCCCTTGTCAACGTTTAGAAAAGTATTCATTTTGACATGACCTCCCAGATGATACAAGAAGTGCAAAGAGGTGAACAACCCTCGTATCACATCGTTACAATAATGAATCACAGTGAAAACATTGCATATCAATGACATATACTATGTTCATGCCAATTTATATAAACAATAATAATTATAATTGTTTGTGTGACTGTCGGTGATTGCATTAATTGAATTGAACTGTTATCGGAAAAACCGTTTATATTTCTTATTTATATTTCTAATTGCTATATTAGGTTTTAAATGTTCTTAATCATGGTTGAAGTTTTTTGTTAGCAGGCTAGATAGTAAAAATGATGCTTTTATAGTTTAATCAGTTATTAAATAAGTAAATTCCTTCTTTAAATAAGGGAGTAATAGTTATATTAGCAATTATTATCATTTAAATAATAATAATAATAATAATAATAATTATTATTATTATTTAATTAATGTTATTATTTTTTAATTATTATTATCATTATTATAATTGCGTATCTCATTCATTCACCCGGCCATGTCACATAACTTCAGCCGACCATGTCACATACACTCAGCCGACCATGTCACAAACACTCAGCCGGCCATGTCACATACACTCAGCCGACCATGTCACATACACGCATCCGACCATATCACATATTCTCAACCGACCATAACGCATACACTCAGCCGACCATGTCACATACACTCAACCGGTCATATCACATACACTCATCCGACCATATCACATATTCTAAACTGACCATAACGCACACACTCAGCCGACCATGTCGCATACACTCAGCCGACCATGTCACATATTCTCAACCGACCATGTCACATATACTCAGCCGGCCATGTCACATATTCTCAACCGACCATAACACATACACTCAGCCGACCATGTCACATACACTCAGCCGATCATGTCACATACTCTCAGCCGGCCATGTCACATGCACTCAGCCGACCATGTCACATACACTCAGCCGGCCATGTCACATGCACTCAGCCGGCCATGTCACATGCACTCAGCCGACCATGTCACATACACTCAGCCGACCATGTCACATGCACTCACTGACCGACTATGACACATACATTAAACCGGCATTGTTTGTGCTCGCGAATTGATGTTTTATCCTGTTCTAAATTAACAAAATTTGACTGAGTCGAATTTCGGTTGCCAATTTCGTAGATTCTGCGTACTGTTTATAAGACATTTAATAATTCGTGCCAATTGGAACTTTGGTCGAGTAAATTTCTATAATATTGCGTATTTATCATGATTATGGAGGGTTGTATCCTAAGATGAACTTGTGAACCAAATATTGATTAGGAAAGGAACGTTGACCGTTCACAGATATTTTCAGATACTTTATATATACCGAAGGTGGCCACTCAATCCTTTAGTATGTTATCGTTTACATGGAGTATACACATGTACATACGCGTAAGTCTGAATATTGTTTTAATATTTTGTGCTTATGGTAATTTAATGTTTCACAAATATTTCTTTTCTCATGAACGTTACCATTAATGCAGTAAATGAGACTTCTTGAGTGTATGCATTATTGTATGTATTATTGCATGCTTTAAATTATTTCAAATATAGCTGAACATACGATATTATCCATTGTTTATATTACTGTTTTATTCATACAATATTATTTCAATTATCAAGGTTAGAATTTCAACTTTTATTCATGGACATTAAAATTGTGTTTAAGTTAACACAAAATAATGTTACGAAAGGAAACAGTTTCATATGGTCGCATGCATTAACTTATAAAATATATTTATAAGTGTTACGTATTATACAAAAAAGTACTATTTAAATGTATTTTAGTTACACCTTTAAATTATTGTATTGTCATTTTTCATATCATATTGTATTTATTTGCATACACTTGTTTTTGTATGTACTCGTTATAAATAATTAAATATTTGGTAAACCAAATAGCATTGTCTTAAATAGATACAAAAATGTTCTTAGTCTAGAATTAAAACAATGCTTGTACATTAACAACCATCAAACGGACATACGGACGAATTAATAGACATTAATTAAATAATTAATACTTTTTGATCTAACAGTTTGATAGATTGATAATACGTACGACACTAAGTTGTCTAATACTGAACTATTCTTGCCTCCTCATATGCACGTACTGGAATATGGTATAATACCGGTACATTAATAATGCACGTACTGGTATATGGTATAGTACCGGTACATTAATAATGCACGTACTGGTATATGGTATAGTACCGGTACATTAATAATGCACGTACTGGTATATGGTATAGTACCGGTACATTAATAAGGGACGTACTGGTATATGGTATAGTACCGGTACATTAATAATGCACGTACTGGTATATGGTATAGTACCGGTACATTAATAATGCACGTACTGGTATATGGTATAGTACCGGTACATTAATAATGCACGTACTGGTATATGGTATAGTACCGGTACATTAATAATGCACGTACTGGTATATGGTATAGTACCGGTACAATAATAATGCACGTACTGGTATATGGTATAGTACCGGTACATTAATAATGCACGTACTGGTATATGGTATAGTACCGGTACATTAATAAGGGACGTACTGGTATATGGTATAGTACCGGTACATGGTATAGTACCGGTACATTAATAAGGGACGTACTGGTATATGGTATAGTACCGGTACATTAATAAGGGACGTACTGGTATATGGTATAGTACCGGTACATTAATAAGGGACTCGTTCACATTTAATAAGGGTCAAATATTGAAATAATAAGTTCATGTAAAACGTGAACAAAATGCTCGTTTCAACGATAAAACACCGGCAAAGGTTTAAATTGGAGCTCAATTGATGATAAGTATTTAAAAGTGGGACTGGAAATGCTATATTTTGCCGGAAGGCGTTAGGAACGCTACTAAAACTGATTTATTTTTCGCGTTGATTAATAAAAAACTGTTAAAATGAGTAACTGACAGTAGGTGCTTTGGGTCTTTGTTTATTAAAGTATAGTTATGTAAACTAACGCATTTTCAACAAAGTATAAAATCAGTACTCATTTTGAACGAAGTATAAAAACAGTACTCATTTTGAACGAAGTATAAAAACAGTACTCATTTTGAACGAAGTATAAAAACAATACTCATTTTCAACAAAGTATAAAATCAGTACTCATTTTGAACGAAGTATAAAATCAGTACTCATTTTGAACGAAGTATAAAAACAGTACTCATTTTGAACGAAGTATAAAAACAGTACTCATTTTCAACGAAGTATAAAAACAGTACTCATTTTCAACGAAGTATAAAAACAGTACTCATTTTCAACGAAGTATAAAAACAGTACTCATTTTCAACAAAGTATAAACACAGTACTCATTTTCAACAAAGTATAAAAACAGTACTCATTTTGAAACAAAGTATGAAAACAGTACTCATTTTCAACAAAGTATAAACACAGTACTCATTTTCAACAAAGTATAAAAACAGTACTCATTTTCAACAATGTATGAAAACAGTACTCATTTTCAACAAAGTATAAAAACAGTGTCGCCGACATTAAGTAATGGTTAATGGCAGTCGCATAACCGTTTATTTCTGTATATACATACTAACAATACTTAAGTTTTTCTAATATTATTTTTGGTTTTCAAGGTATCCAAAATTATTTATTTATGGATCGACTACCTTAAGGAACCACTAATCTGAACCAGTAAACAGGAGGCGTGATATTTTCAGGATCAACGAGGAGTTTAACAGTTTTAACTCTTGGTTACATGCCGAACAGGTTTTAGATCGTTCACATAGATTTGTCACGAGTGTGTGTCTCAATGATTATTGTATCTATCTTGTGTCTTTTCCAGACAAGAACGCACACACGGAACCTTACAAGCGCCTTACATGACGGAACACCACAACACACAACACCAAGCTCAAATTGATCTCAGTGATACTTGTGGTAACAAGGTACGTGCTAAATAATACCGTTTCAAGAGCATGTCCTCACCTAATTTGGACGTTCAATTTTCGCAATGGTCAATTCATGTTTATCGTGAGACGAAACCAAAAGTCACAGAAAAATACAGGTTTACTTAATTCAGTTCACTTGCACTTCTTCAAAAATGTTTAAACATCATATACAAAATAATGTCGCATGCAGATGTTTTACCATATTGTATATAACTTATGTATTTGTTGTATTTCAGACGATTCTAACCTCATTTATTTTGAGGGAGGGATGTCCGATTCCAGGCGACAATCGATATATTCTGACTCAGCTCCCGATACCGCACTCGACCTAACTGTTCGACGCCCAGATATGGACGATCAGGTGTACAACACACCTATGATAAACGTTATAGCGCCCCTTCAGGAGTACCCGTCCTACCAGGAGTATTCAAATGACTATTACTCGCAGTATTCTCCATCGGTTTACTCATCGACCAATGAAAATCACTACAATCATGACATCAACATTCAGGCTACCAATCAGGGCTATGGCTTGCCGCTCGACTCCCCGTCTCCTAACAGTTCATCCCCGCCTTCTCCGGGGTACGATAATAGCAACTCCCCACACTATTTCCAGGGCTATAACGGATACAATGTCTTACCAAAGAAACGAAAGAACCTGTGGAGACCGTATGACAGTAGGAACCAGCAGAACGCACAGCAAGTCCCACGTGTAAACGAACATGACTGTTGCTCTGATTCAAATTCCTCTTCAGACCAGGAGTTTAAAACTCCCCTCTCCCCGGTGGATCCAATGAAGCGGCGCAAGAGAAACATGCTCCGCTATGCCGAACTGCAACAGAGCCCCCAGTCTGAGCCCAGTCACACATCTAGTCACTTAGGTCCAAGTCTCATCATCTCGACAGAGATGGACAGCACGCCATCTGTAACCAATGAAACTATTTCATCATATTCTTCATCTATAAGCAATGTGTCATACATTGAATCACGTGACAAAATGATCTCAGTAGCTGATCCTTGTAAACGAGATGTATTCGGTTGGTCTCTTAAACTCTCCCAGCCGCCGGTGGATATAAAAAGTGGTGTAAATACAGCTGAAGATTCCAATGTATGTCAGGATGGAGAGAAAACGTATATCGAACTACAGACAGTCAGACAAAGTGGCTCTGCTGGTCAATGTGGAATACAATCTCAGGAAGAAGACGTCAAAGCGAGCAGCCCAAGTTCTCAGTCTCAAACCAACCCCTGTAGCACCACGCCTGGGAAACAAGGCATGCGTCAGAGGAACACAAAGAAACAACAAGAAAAACATGGCGAGGATGGTAATATTGTTGGAAAGAAAGTGTACATACAAAGGCGAGACAACGTTGTTGAATCTTTTGATGAGAGTAATTTAAAAGATGAAACCAGTCCCTCAGATACAAAGAAAGGGATAACAATCATCGATTTAATCGAAGAAATTGAGAATGAAGCGCTTCACAGGGACAAAGATGAGCAGGAGAAGACGGACAAGCAGAATGAGACCATAGTGAAGCTGCTACGCCAATGCAATCATGTGAAGCTGCAGGCGCTCGACTTCCTCATGTCCAATGTGCTTATTGAAGAGACGGGACCAGTGTTCAAGGGAAGGAATGAAAAGGTCCAGAAGATACTGAATGGCGACAAGATTAACTCAATCAATATGTTAGATGTTGTTGAACTACAAGTGGAAATGGCGTTAAATTAGGACACAAAATGCACATACAAATGTAAACAAAATGTGCCAGCGTCGCCATAGTATTATCCATTGTTTCTGTACACTAGTCCCGTGAGTTATTACCGATGATTAACAAAGATACTGAAGAAAAGAATAAGGAATTGCATGAAAAGTGATAGATCTATAACATTATACACTAAGAGAAGGACTTTGTTTGCATTAATTACATATGTGTATTTTAAAACGGGAGGAAAAGCAATTGTTTACTGATTGTGATAAATATTGGAGTGTTTTACTGGTTGCAAACTGGAATTAGAAATGTCATGTGTTTGTTGGAGTTTCCAGCTTCTTCATGTTTCTATTTTCCAGTGTTATGTAGAGTGTTGTTGAACGAGCGTGTGTAGATAGCGTGTACAATCGTGAGCCACTAGGCGGCATGACGAAACAGGTGGAGCGACAGGTCCATTGTTCGGCTTTAATTTATTGCAATAATATATTGTTATACTAGAATGTTATTTGAGAAATGTCAGAGTTTATTGAACAGATATTGTTAGGTGTGTTTCTTGTTTGTGTATATGTAATTTTCTATGATAGTATCTATTCATATTTATCACATTTTCATACAGATGTTTGAAATGTCTATTTAATCATTTATTTTTGTCGTTTGTGCCATGATAAACAGTATAGACTAGTTGATGCAGAACTCCTTAACAGTTCAAAGACAGGTTTTTCGAAAAGCCGGATTTATGTTATTATATGTATTGAATTAAAAACATAATTAGTTTTTAATTACCACTCCAATTAAGGCAACAACTATTGTTCGACATGAAATTTGTAACTCATTTGCTAAATATTCCAGTGAGTTTAAAATGCATTTCATGAACAAATTTTTTATTAGGTAAGCGGTAAAAAAGACTTTGAGCTTCAATAATTCGAATATGAAGGGTATTATCCTTCTTTCCATGGATGTTGTAAACACATTTATCAACACAATGACTACACTTACATGGTTTTGCACTATGCCCAATACCTCTTATATAGCAATTAAATGCAAAATCTGACACGTTCGAAACTGGATAAAGTTTGTCACTTTGTTTTTATCTGATTTTTGCCTGACCAACCAATCCAAAAACAGTTTGTCTCAGAATATTTGTATGTCTGTACTGTATAATGTCTGGAATAATATAGGATTTTCCAAGTCGACCGGGTTTGAATAGTTTTTATCATAATTTAGTTTGTATAATTCTGAAATATACAAATGTTTTCTGGATATTTAAAGTTTTAATCCTTGAAATCGTGTATAATGGTTTTATTTATAGAAAAATACATGATATTGACATAAAGGGACTAGAAACCAGATGGTTCAAAAATCGGCAAATACAGTACGTCCTCAAAACAAGCCTAGAATTGTCAATACGACCTAGTATGAGGCCGATAATACATCACTTTACATGATTAAAGAATATTTTGTCGCTGTCTTAGCTGAGTTTACCCTTCTAAAATTGGCGCACAATGGTTTCCCAGTTTATAGTGTGTAGATTTAGCATGTGAAAGACACATGATTAGTACAGATAAATATATCGACGCTATTTTTAAATGTTTTTGTACTTGTATTTACGTGGTAGACAAATGCAGTAGATTTCGAAATGGTAAACAATGCAAAAACTGCGAACGACACATGTGTCGTAAGCGATATGATATCAGTTTGTAAGATTCAATGCGTTGTACTCAAAGATATGCATTTAATGTATTTGACTATTTTCATTTTTTTCTTGCAATGTTATCATCTGGTGTCTAGTCCCTTTAATATTACTGTTACATGTTTTGAACAAATGTGTGCACACATGTGTTAACGAAAGCTTAATGACAGTTGTGTGACCATACCCATGATACCTTGTACAGGACAGGCGGGATTGCTATGTATGTGGTCATCAGAGGCGGGCATCCTGTCACAATCAAGATCTACCGGTGATTGCGAGAAGTCTTTCATAATGGTTGATTTTACTATGCTTTCATCATATTTATCAGAGCCCATGTTTACGAACGGTATCCTGTGTTGTGTTCTCAATACATAAAACTACAAATCTATTGGAACTTTCGCTCTAGCTCAGCATGGATGGGGAAACTTACGGAATATGGTAATCACTCTAGACAGTTTATCTCTTTTTGACACAACCTTTGAAAAACTGGAATGGGTTGCAAACGCTTCTATGTTACAAAGAAGATTTTCTGAGTATAAGTCCTGATTTAGACTCGAGAGCGTTCGTAAACATGCGCCCAGTTGTCAATGTATATTTCCAACACAGATTGTATAAGTCCAATCTTTTAAGATCGATAAAATCATGTTTCTGTTTCATATTTTGGAAAAAAACAGTTGAAATATTCTTTGGTCAGTTTTGTTAACAAATATTCAAAACATTAAATTTTAAACCTTTATCATCGTGTTACGTATTCTTTTTTTAAACTTTTGCATGCTTATAAAAAGAAATTTAGATCAAGGCGGTTATTGCATTGTAATTCCATGATCCAGGATTCTATCAGAGGAAAAGCAACATAGCTGTGTTATATAACGAAGTTTTCTTTCATGCTTTACGATGAAATATGGGGTTTTAACAGTGAAATAACAACAGTGAAAATATCAATTTGATATTTTCACTGCAAAATAAGGAGTGAAAATATCAATTTTCAGAACTACTTTTAAAATCCTTTGTTGTTACATGTACTTGCCTTGGTCAAAACAGAACACTGGACTTCAGTAAATTATGTCAAAAAAGGTTAAAAAAAGAAAAGAAATATTTTATAAATTTAAATAAATATATAATTGGAAATTAACAACTTACCGTTTATTACCGGTTATCCTGTTTATCAAACATTTTACTGATCTTTGAAGCTGAATGTTCGAACATTTGCTTTCATTCCAATCAAATTACAGACAAAAACAACTGTTCGAACATAAATAAAATTTTATAGCATCGATCAAATGTATTTTGAACTGTTAACCGTTGTAGTACGTAAAATGAGCTTCCTGGAGAATTCACACAACAATTTACAGATAGATCCGATATTTTTTACCCCACCCACATCTCAAAATGTGTCAACAAACTAGCGTGGCATTTACTCTTCTGGAAAACAAACATTTTAAAGCGAAACAGACTGGTCTCTGACAGTAAGATGACTGTATATTAACTTACTATAAAAACACGCGTATATGCAGTCTTAAAACTAAGAAGAATGGTTAAAATCCAATGAGTATCCACATTTGTTTTGCTAACACATTTGACCTTCCAAATTTTCATTCTATAAATAGCGGCGTAGTAATTTGGATAAAATAAAAAGTGTTTTCATTATTTTTTTGAACATTTGTGCACTAATAATACTTCATTTTTTACTGTTCATAAAGCTTTGCAATAAAAAACGAGCGAATATTAAGCTATAAGAATGAATAGCAGAGAACTATTTCTCAGCAAACCGAAAGTAAAAAAGTTGACAGCTATAATTATGCATGAGGGGCGCCCCACGGGTAGCGGCGTAAAGCCCACCCTTTTCAAAAAAGGGGGTAATTCAGAAATAAATAAAAAACAAATAAAACTCCGAAAATGAGCATAAAAGAAACAGAAAATTTGTTTATTTCAGTGTAAGATCGTATTTATTTTCACTCGTGATCATAAAAAAACTACATTTTCACTCGTGGCTTCGCCACTCGTGAAAATATGTTTTTCTATGACACTCGTGAAATAAAATACGATCTTACACTGAAATAAACAAATATCCTCTATATATTAATAAAAATGAAATTACGAATGGCAAATGCTTCTTTAATATATTTACGAATATTCATTTTTTCGTTCACATTAGATGAAGTCAGTAATCTATTACACTAAATTACATCGTTGGCTCAAGTGTTTTCGTAGTTGAAATTTCAACGCCAAATACATTTGAAGTGATATCCATTCACTATTTCCCTTTCACTACAACATGAAGAATAACGTTGGTTACGATGTCTATTAGTAGGTGCATATCTTCCTGTCCGTATCCCCTACGGGTAAGTTCCTCATTGGAAACCCAGTGATTTGGGATTATTTTTACCGCCTGTGCCTTGCAAATTGGGAAAAAAGTAGACTTATGGAAAATACAAAATCGGGCAAAAATAGCTAATATAATGTTAAATATTCATGTTCTAACTTTTTTATGCATACATTATGTTGTGAAAGAGTAAGTTTTGTCAAGATTTTGTTTATATTTCAAGAAATTCATCGCTTTTTTTTCATTAACGTAATCTACATTAATAAAATTGGAAAAAAAAAATATAATTTTGAAAAAAATGTACTTTTTTTCGCAAGGGGAAACAGCCTTTAAAAGGCAGTAAATTGCGCCAAAAAATCACTGAAACCTTAAGGAACTAAATCTAAATATCGTTCAAATTCTAAATAATATAAAAAAAACTATATACATCCTAACCAGAACTAGGAATATCATTTCCATACAATTCTATGTTTCTATTATTCATACGAATGCTTTGAAGTAAAAGAAAAAAGATAAACACCAGACGCCCAGTTTCAAATAATTACCTTTTTTAATCTAAAAACTCAAATATAGTTTTTTTACGGTGCCGCGTAAAAGTAAAAAATAGGATTTTTTCCTGACGTATTCTATTGTAAATTTGCAATTATTGCAAATGACACTTATTTTTAACGACACTAGTCAATACATGTACAGCAGAGAAGCGTAGGTTGTAATTCCTATAAAAAATAAAGTTTTGAAATGAAGTACTTACTAATAAAATGTGCAATACAGTTAATGCCATCTTTTTTGTTGATCAGTTAAGTTTGATTTCTCATAAATCAATTCAAATGGCAGTGATAACATATAATCACTAGCGATCAGAGAAGGTATAATAATAGAGATGCATATCAATCGTTTACATAAGTGTTACTATTTTGTATTTTTTTTTTAAATATTTCAGATGAAAACTACCATCTGTAATTCGTGAGTTCATATACCATTACTTTCAACTTACCCTTTACTGAGTTCCATACTACATATAGCAGATGCTTTTCTTTGTCTTACGATACTACCTACGTCACTGACACATTTAAAGTTGTCTTGTGGTTAAAATTAACTTTTTTTACCCCGAAAACAACGTTATTTGACGAAGATTTACCCCGCTCTTGTCAAGGGAGATCACTGCGTAGCAGTTTGTCTGAGATGTCTAGCTGTCGTTAATTTTCTTTGTTATCATTAAATTAAAACTAGATGACATAGATCTATGTTTGAATAAAAATGTGGATTATAAAGATATGTATTGTTATGCTTCGTATTCTGGTGGTTTAAACCCACCGTGAACTCCTCATTCGCTGCCCGTTCTATGACAGTAACGCTTTAATTTATTAATATATATTTTTTCTGCTGTCTGTTTTTTTTTACTTTCTGAGTCTCTCGTTTTCCCCGTGTGACTCTAAGCAAAGTCTTTCTATGTTTCTGGCGTCTCTTTGTATTCCCATTGTATTAGTAAGGAAACATGTTGTGAAGTTCTCAGATATCGACTCGGATAAGGCTTCGAGGGATGACTTTTGAGTAGTTTTATTGGGAAAAAAATAAAATGACAAAGTTACGGAAGTCTGCTTTCAATTTCAATCATAATGATTTAATGTCATCTACAGAAACTTGCCCAGTAGCCAAATATTTAACTTTTGTATCATTTAAAGGCACAAAGATGAAGACAATTATTCAATGTCTTTATATCCTCTAACTAGCGTCCAATTATCACCCGGCCATCAAGTTCGGGTTCGAGCCCAAAATGGCGGGTGAACCTATTCGTCTGCACAAGTGGTAGTTTGGGTCTCTCAAAGTTTCTGCGCTGGTTTTAAAGTTCAACCTTGCCAAAACTCTTTGCAGATCGTAATTATTTCGGACAAAAAACCTTATTATTTTCTTTGCACTTAATTCGAGTGTAACTGCTTCAATATATGCCGTTTATTTCACGCTTCCCTGTCGCTAGGCCGCAAGACAAATGTTAAAAAAATGTAAAAAAATCAATAAGCAAAACCGCGATATGCAAACTATCATGGATAATGCCTGTATTTCATTGGAAAGACATGTCTTTAAAGATGTATTCAATTAAAAGCATGAATGCATTTTCGGCATTATTGAATTTCAAATCGACGAAATGACACATTCGGCAACTCGAAGACCTAAAAAACTTATTCTTATTTCATTTATTGTTTGCTTTATTAAAATAACATTATGACATTTCAATAAAGCGTAATAAAATATACAATAATACAAGACTTTTATATAAAAACGAAAACAAATTAACGTCAACTACGCTATTTTTAGAGGATCTATTTGACTTCAATGTTGATATATTTGCATTCGCACTTGATTTTCAATACGATAAAATTTGCGTTCATTTTGCATGAACCGGTCGACCTTTCGTGACCCTTTGTAGGCGGAGTTTCGAAGGCGACAAAAAGACGAAGTGTCCATGATTTGTCACGAGCAAATCGCGTATCAAATCGTCATGTTCTAACCACTCATTTTAAAATATACACTTATAACGACAAAGGTAAACATTCCGATATTGATATTGGTTTTTCATCGAACGAAAGCACATAACCATCGAGAGGAGTTGTAGCTTTGATATACAATGCACTTATTCATTGAAGCCGAGCTTACTGAATGCGTACAGCTGATATGCACCCGACACTCCAGTCTCGAGTACGTCTCCTGGGTACAAACAACTGGTAGGTCAAGGTCAACGAACGACCTCTTGCGGCTTGTGCGACAAACCTGTGCAACATCCGCGACGCCCGCGTCATTTGCGACATGTAAAACAGCATTCGGAGCTCCTCGGCCATTTTTATCGAAAAAAACCTCGGATTTATTTGGACGGTTTACATACTAAAAATGTGGTACGTTTAAGTCCGCTTCAAGTAGATCGCGTAGTAATTTTATTTAGCAGTTACACTTTATGTCTTAACTCTTGGGCCGAATCTTAATTATGTTTGCTATAATACATTTCACTGGCAATCAATTTAAACTAAGATCATAAATACAACTCTAAAACACTACATTTAATTAATGATATAATTTAAAAAAAATACGAACTACTTCAACTGATGTACCGGCATACATCCGAGGTTGTTTTTGATAAAAATGGCCGAGGAGTTCCGAATGGTAAAACAGTTCACAACATTCGCGAAATTCGGGAAATTCAAATTCCCCTAGATTAAATCTAAAGTGGTGCATGTTCGTGTATTACATATATATATAAAAATGAACGTTCACATGGAAAGGTCAGGGGGAGAGGGGCGCCGGTGTGGTTAATCACTTATTGTCTCACAATTCCTTAATATAGGGAATAAGAAAGACAACTAACACCACCACTATCGATCGGTATGGATGGCCTCCCTTGAATTAACAATAGGGTAGAGAAGTACCACAGACATTTCGTAAACTGTCTAGAAAAGTTGGTATGGAATTGTCAGATAAATTCATTCGGAACTCCTCGGCCATTTTATCGAAAACAACCTCGGGTGTATGCCGGTACATCAGTTGAAGTAGTTCGTAAATTTTTGAGTAATACCATTAATTAAATGTAGTGTTTAAGAGTTGTATTTATTGATCTCAGTTTAAATTGATTGCCAGTGAAGTGTTTTATTGCAACCATAATTGAGATTCCCAAGAGTTAAGTCATCAAATTTAACTGCTAAATACGATTACTACGCGATCTATTTGCAGCGGACTTAAACGTACCACTTTTTGAGTATGTAAATCGTCCAAATACATCCGAGGTTGTTTTTGAAAAAAATGGCCGAGGAGTTCCGAATGAGATAAATTAAGTTAAAACATCCCGATGCTTTATAACACAGGATTTACCTTTCCAATAAAACGAAACTTGACTGACACAGACAACAATTATGGCAATCGTAACAACTCGACCAACACCGGCAAGCTTCGAGATAGGCAACTTCTATCCTTGTATGCACTCGAGCAAGAATATTTGATTGCAAATAGTTAACACATTATATAAATGAGCGAAATTAACTAAAAATAATATGTGCAATACACAACAGAGTGATAAAGCCTTCTCGGGTAGTTCCGATCTCCATTGACCGGCTATTAAAGTAATAGTTAGATGACATGAAATACGATCTTAATTATTAAGAATGGGCAGAGTGAGCGTACGCTGTACATATCTTGGTGTTTCAAATGCCGTGATGTCGTGATCATGATGTTGTTAATGTCACTAATGTCGCCAGCGTACTGAATGTCTCGAATGTTTTTATTGTTATGAATTTGGCGAATGTTTTTAATGCCGCGAATGTAGCGAATGTCGTGAATGTTGTGAATATATAATGTGTACTGACTACGAAACGTTGATATAGGTTCTTATTAAACATATAAAGTAGATGATGAGATTTAATGGGAATTAATGGTACTTGCACATAAAACTTTAACCACCATTTATACTTAGAACAAGGGCCATACTTTGAATACAATTATGCAAGAGTTACCCTAGCTTGCTTAATTCAATATATCGGCTGCTTGTGAAGCGTTATTGAGGTTTCAATCAAACACTTTGCACGGATTGTGAGATGTGTATTTTACCAAACGATACGGAGAAGGGCCCGGTAACCAGCCCGGGAGGATATACGGAGAAGGGCCCAGTAACCAGCCCGGGAGGATATACGGAGAAGGGCCCGGTAACCAGCCCGGGGGATATATAATAACGAATGATTTGTCTTTTATTAAACAGTAATTCAACAAACATATACACGAAAGATCACTCAAACCAAATGTATCGAATTGGTAACGTGTAACCGACATTGAAATCTTTACGACTTAATATTTCATGCCATTTATTATTCGCGGACGTCATATTCTGAAAATTGATAATCCGAAATATCGCTATTTCGAAATATTTTTTGTGTACGGTTTCGGATTAACAGTGTTCTGCGACACCGTTATGTAACTGTATTTGTATACTTCCAAGCTACACATAACCACACTGTTTTAGCCGAACAAGGGCCATAACTTGCATTAAAGCATGCAATAGTTATCTTACTTGCATAGTATAGTAAGTCTGTTGACTGTAAACCTTTGTTTTAAACTTCAGGCAAACACATTGAGTGATTGGCGTGATAGGATCTTAATTTTACTTGCTCACAAAATCTTTTAACTTTAAAGTCTACGTCGAACAAGGGCCGCCATTTTTTGCATTATATGCAAAGTAGAGTTGTCCAACTTGATTGATTTAGTTGGTTTGATGCCTGGGAAGTTTCTTGTAAAGTTTCTTCGAAAAAAATAATAATGCGGTTACATTGATATGCATTTATAATAACGTTGAACGCAAATTACAAAAAAAAAATGAAAAAAATGATCATGCTACGTATTAAGTTCAAGCTGTGATGTCTTCCATTATTATTGTCGTTGTATAAAATATCATTCTATTACATCAAGCGGGTATTGAGGTATGACCTTGACAGAAACTTGCAAAGTTGTGACGCCATCACCGACGCCAGGTTGAGTAGACTGGCGTTCCTAATTCTTCGAATAATCCCATTAAAATAATTGGACAGAGTCAGGATGTAGTTGTTTACCTCGAAGATTGCTTTATTCAAGTATTCTTAGTTTCTTACTATTTTGTATATAAAATGAAAATGATATCGTGCACACAACGTTGTATGTACTGACCTTGATCAGGCCGTGTAGGCGATTTATAGTAGGATGTAATACAACTTTTGATAAGTATATACTGACCAGAGCCACGCAGTACAGAAACGTGGTTTATTTAAAGCTGCATTCTAACAGTTGAACCGTTTTTGACAATTTCTTTTGTCTTGGAATGAGCCATTTTTGCGTAATTGCCTGGAAACCAGTGATACAAGCTTGCTGACAAAAGACCTGATCGCAGTTTTTCATATAAACGTTCGAAAAATTGATATTTTATGGCTAAAAGCGTTACTAACACTTTAAGAAAAATATGTTTTTCGGCAGTTTTCCAGACAATTGAATTATGTTCTAATGTGAGTAATCTTGTATATGACTGAATTGAAGACATTAATACCAAAATCCGCTGATTTTTAGACAAAAACTAAAACAAACTGTCGAAACCGTCAATCTGAGAGAGTGCAGCTTTAAAGATATTAACATCCTTCATTCATAAATATTAGAATAATACAAAAATGAGATTTAGAAATAAGGCAATCAGACATGAATTATGTTATATAAGTGTGCACAGTTATCTTAACATCGGTTTGTTCTTTGAAGATGACAAGATTCCAATGTCCTTTACACGTACCGTGATACACGTATTATTGTATTAGTAATGGGTTTACAAGATCTAAATACAACCTTTAAATATAACATGGTTTAATCCTGACTCCGACATGAGTTGTTTATATTTCCATGAAATTTTCAGTACGCACCTTCCTTGACATTGTTATATTTGGTTTTCCATGTATTTTAAAAGAATAACTAGTATGAAATGTAATACTAATACTTAAAGGGTTATACACCGTATGATGAAATAGCGAGAAAAAGAATGAAATTTGTCGAAAACTGACATAAACGTTTTATCGATGTGTACATTGCATTGAAACGAACTTACTGAAGTACCACATAGTTTACAAATAATTATTTTTCGCAGTTTTTTCGTATTTTTTCATTAAAAAAGATTACTAGGTATGTATACCTAGTACAATTCATTCCCATGCGTGATTGGCTAGTCGATGTTATCACGTGATTTTCCCAAGTTAGGTATATAGCTTAAATATACCAACGACATAAGGTTTAGCCTTCGTAGCACAGTGGATACAACGCTGGACTGCAATGTTGCCGACACCGGTTCCAACCAGTTCACCGACTCGATTTTTTTTTACATTTTGGTATATTTTTTTACAATTTTGATATCAAAGAGTAAAACATTTTATTAAATAATTGTCCTGAGATTTGTTACAGAAAAATAATAAATTAGGTGCCAATCTGGTGTATAGTCCCTTTAAACTGCAATCAGTAATGTTTCAATGAAATATGAATACCTCGATATATGATACTATCTTTTACTATATTTTACAAGAAGTCCTATTGTAATCTTTGTTATCTGCAAAAACGATATAAGCACTTTCAACTATTCTCTGGGATTGGGCTAACAATACGAAACCGATACCGCCGAAAATTGACCTTGAGAACTTTGTAACGCTTGTCAACCTACTTTTGTAGTATGGTGAAATATATCTGCCATCTTATCGTGGCGTGTTGGCGTGTTATGGAACAATATAATTCCGAGCGCGCGCCGGTGTAACATTTTGACCCCATTTGAATAGTGACCCAATGCCGCGGCCAGTGGTCACTTTAAACTGATGACGGTCATTTCTTTACGTTGAAAACTGACCCCGACTGTTAATCCATGACCTCGTTGAAAATTTATCAAGGTTGGCATTCGGTATTGAAATAAGTCAATCCTATGGTCATACTTCATTGAATATATTAATTGTACATGTTGGTTATTCCAACAACGTAATCCGATTGGCTACATCAATCTTAGATCCAATAAAGACCAATATTGAATATCACCTGTAGTCGTGTCATGTATGTATGACCCAAGCTGAAACTACGGTGTGTTTTTTTCTTAGTCTAGGGCCATTTCTCTGCTGACACTACTCAGAAAAGTTTGGTAGATAGATAGATAGATACTTTTTATTCCTCCATAAGTGAAGAGATTAACATATATACAGATGTAACAAAAATATATACACACATCGATGATATGATATACACGAACACCAAAAGAACATTGTGATATAATATAGATGGACATTACGAACATTAAACATTTCCAGTAATCATTTACAAAAACAACATCTTCCATGCACATACAACTATGTATAGATAGTCAGATGTAGTCTAAATTGGCAAAATATATGAACGATAATTATTCAGAGTTATCTACTCAAGATGTATTACAGACAATCTCTACATGGCGCTTTCTGTGTAAAATACAAGTGAGCACATTTGTCCAGATTAGTAATAGCCAAGCAAAGTAAACTCAACTCTAAGGTTGCCTTAAACAAAACGAAAATTAAGACTGTTTGTAGTGAAAACCGTTTTTGAAGCTATTTAGTAATCTAAAGTTACACCCTCCGCAAGAGTCTGACTATTGCAACTGTGACATGATAGTTGACAAAACTTTCATCATAAATATCGGTACTAAGTGAAAATAGATACATACATTGATCAGTACATGTCATTGTCATTATCGACTTAAAATTGTCGATCCTACATTGTTCGTAAATTGTATCCCAAAGGGAATTACGGTACTCTTCTTTCGCATGACAATAAAGTAAGAGATGAACAATAATATTGTCTGTCCTTAAATTACAGCATTTACAAATTTGTAAATATGAGCGTGACACAAATAGACCAAAATCACTTAGAATCTGCTTACAGATTGATCGCAGTTTGGGTTTATTTCTTGCAATAATCCAAAGTGGCGAACAATTATTAAAAGATATCATATTTTGCATTGCTCGATTTTCGTTCAAGGTTCGTTCAAAATGAGTTTGTCTAGTTTGGAGTAACACGCTTTTATGAATAGTTTTTTTCCATTCATATTTGGATGGAAATTGCCCAGTATTTATATATTGCGTTATATAATCGACTAAAAGGTATTTTTGGCACAAGCGATAAATGTCAGGTACAAAACCTACAGTTTGTCTATCAAAGTTGATGTAGCGTATTAGTCTACTGTTGAAGATGATCTTCGCTAAATATTGACACGGAAGTCTGCACATTTGACCGAAAAATTGAAGTTTTTTACAATCGATAAGTACTTCAATAGATGTAATGTTCAAAGTAGATAAAACGAATTTAGTAGCAACACTTCTTTGAAATCCTTGCATTTGTTTTACACAAAACCTATGCGCAACTTCTAGTCTCTGAATTTCATTCTTTGATATATTAGTCCATAGTTCACACCCGTACAGTGCCCGTGGTAGGATCACTGACTGGTAATATGTCCTAAGGGTTTTGGCACTGACAGTATCAGGGTTTATACCACTGCTGCATATATTTAGATAAGATCCACGTAGTTTTGTACACGCTTCTTGAACACATTCCTGCACAGAGAGAGTCTCATTGCAAATAATACCAAGATGGGTGTATTTCTTCTGTGTTGGGACGAGGTCGTGTCCTAGAGAAAAGGACGGTTTTACAGATTGTACTAGCACACCTGATTTGTTAAACACAACAACAGCACATTTACTCGAGTTATATAGAAATCGCCAACGTTTTGAGTAATTAGAGCAAATTTGTAACATATTGTCCATGCCGGTCTTCGAGAAGGAAACAAGTACCATGTCATCGGCAAATGTAGGCGCACTCATATTAATGTAATACAAACATAGTCCGTTATTACTTTTTTGTAGTTCATTAATCAAGTCGTTGATATAGATTAAATACAAGATCGGGGAACTCTTGCCACCTTGGCGGGTCCCCTGCACTACCGGAAGTTCCTCCGAGAAGAGCCCCCGATACCTCACACGGCTTTTGGCACCCTCGTACATCTCGCGAATGGCTAACAGAGTATTCGCGTCGATCGTTGGGTTTGGAGAATTGCAGTCCAAGTTCATTTTCAGTCATTTATAAAAGAGCCCATCGTGCCAGACTGTAAATCCAAGGTGGTTGGATTTCAATGCATTAAAACAGGTCTAGAAGTGGGTAGGTTCGAACTCGGGCTCAGCTTTGCGTGTAAAGAATTTAGCCAGTAAGATCACGGAAGTCGCTGGTTCTCTACAGACGCCCAATGGTGTTTTACTTATACGTGAGATCTATATCTGAAGATCTATAGTATCACACGTACTAATTTAAAATACTAGTAACTTTCTGACGTGTAGACGACCAAGTATCGGTTACCAATATGACAAATACAGTACTTTTCGTGACACATTTCGTTTGGTGTGTTGGCCAGGCTTTTTCATTCTCAATGACATATTGAGGGATTAAACGCACATGAAAGAGTATTTCAATTCTGGTGTCATTGTTTTAAAGAACTTAAACAACATTGCATTCATCGTCGGGAGCCACGGTACTTTCTCCGGTCACACTTCATACATTAACAGCAGTGCGTACATTCGGAACTCCTCGGCCATTTTTATCGAAAACAACCTCGGATGTATTTGGACGGTTAACATACTCAAAAAGAGGTACGTTTAAGTCCGCTGCAAGTAGATCGCGTAGTGATTTTATTTAGTAGTTAAACTTTATGACTTTACGCTTGGAAATCAGAATTATGTTTGCAATAATATACTTCAATGGCAATTAGTTTAAACTTATATCAATAAATACAATTCTAAAACACTACATTTCTAAAATTATTTAATTAAAAAAATTACGAACTACTTTAACTGATGTACCGGCATACATCCGAGGTTGTTTTTGAAAAAAATGGCCGAGGAGCTCCGAATGCAGTGCGTAGAGTGTATCGGGGGTATCCGACGATGCGTTGCGTTTTTTTGAATTTCAAATCGAAAAAACAGTAAGACTTGTGACGATTTTTTCTTATCACGAGGTATGTTCAGGCAATGAGTGGATGGACAGGTGGAAACAGGAAAGGATGAAATGTATCTGTTTCCTTTAAATACAATAAATCAACAACGTAATCTAAGACGGATAAAACAAACAATATCCATGTTCGTGAACTAATCTCTTTAATCGGTCGCATCTTCAGAACTACTATAGTCTTAAATATCTAAATGATCTATTTATGTGCAGATGTTGTTTGAAATTTGAAACTTTTGTTATAATTGCGTGACATTGTAAACGATTGTCCAAAGAAGGTGTCTATTTTTACACTTCTAGGTATTGTATTGTACGGCTGCACAAATGTGACTAGTCGGATTTGCTTTATCTCATGGTCATGACATAATTTTTACTCGTTCATATGACCTAGTTATTTTGAAGTCATGATCATGACTTACTTACTCGTATCCAAGACTTAGTTATCTCAAAGTCATTGTACTCGTTCCTGTTACTGAGTTATCTTGTAGCAGTAGTTATGACGCATTTACTCGTTCCCGTTACTGGGTTATCTTGTAGCAGTAGTTATGACGCATTTACTCGTTCCCGTTACTGAGTTATCTTGTAGCAGTAGTTATGACTTATTAACTCGTTCCGTTACTTGGTTATCTCTTAACAGTATAGTTATGACTTATTTACTCGTTCATGTTACTAAGTTATCTCGTAGCATTAATTATGACTTATTTACTCGTTCCCGTTACTTGGTTATTTCGTAGCAGTTGTAATGACTTATTTACTCGTTCCCGTTACTTGGTTATCTCGAAGTAGTAGTTATGACTTATTTACTCTTTCCCGTTACATAGTTATCTCATAGTCATTGTGATCCTTCCCATTACTTAGTTATCTTGTACCCGTAGCTATGACGTATTTACTCGTTTCCATGACTAAGTTACATGAATCTCGTCTCCGTGATTATGACTTATTTACTCGTTCCCGTGACTGAGTTATCTCGTTGCCTTGATTATGACTTATTTTCTCGTTCCCGTGACTGAGTTATCTCGTTGCCGTGATTATGACTTATTTACTCGTTCCCGTGACTGAGTTATCTCGTTGCCGTGATTATGACTTATTTACTCGTTCCCGTGAATGAGTTATCTCGTTGCCGAGATTATGACTTATTTACTCGTTCCCATGACTGAGTTATCTCGTTGCCGTGATTATGACTTATTTACTCGTTCCCATGACTGAGTTATCTCGTTGCCGAGATTATGACTTATTTACTCGTTCCCGTGAATGAGTTATCTCGTTGCCGAGATTATGACTTATTTACTCGTTCCCATGACTGAGTTATCTCGTTGCCGTGATTATGACTTATTTACTCGTTCCCATGACTGAGTTATCTCGTTGCCGAGATTATGACTTATTTACTCGTTCCCATGACTTATGTCTTAGTCGTGGCCAGGCCATACTAAGTCGTAGGAACGAGTTAGTTAGTCGTGGTTATGAGGTAAAAAAGAGTTCAAACAGATCACCTCTATGCCTTTGTAGTATTGACATGAACACTACTGGTATTTCATGCCAGGTCGGTGGGCATTCTTATTTAAATAACGTTTTGCCTACTGGAATTTTAGGAAAGGTCACACAAATATGTTTTTGATTATGAACAATGTAAACTCTAAATATGTATAGACAACGATTTAACCATGATGGGTTTACATATACATGTATAAATAGTACGTATACATTGTGAATGAATACACCAAATAAAAAGAATAAGTTGTCAAGTCTAAAACTGAAACACTACCTGTCCACCAGCTGATTTGTGAAAATACACTGCTCATGTTTTTGTTCAGGTTTCGGGGCCATCCAAAGTACGCTAAACATGAGATGAACGTTTTGACCTATGAAACTGTGTTTATTTTTTGTGTGTCTCAGATCATTTACAGGAGGCGCACGTAATTTAATGAACATGTATCAAATTGATATGATGTAATTCGCATCTTCAAAAAACCCATCTAATAACAGTTTCTGATTTTTTTATTCGAATGTTATTCACATTTATTAGAAACAATACAGTCCCCAAAATAGACTTCTGACTCCCGGGCTTGAGGAAAATGTTCGAAAGTTCAATATCTTTGGTAGTTTATCTATTTAAAGGCGATCTGTCAGTCTCTATTATCTGTCACTTTATTGTAAGAATCGCTTTTTGTTCATTCAAACATTAGACACATTCAGGTTTTTAAAGCCTGCTCTTCCATGAAAAGCGCGCGAAAAAAATCTCTACCTTCAGTTTTTTTGATACAATCAATTTACATTCTATCATCCAATTAACGTAATATAGCGCTAATCATGTTAAACGTTATAATGTCTTAGTGAGTTACTCTGTTCCTTACAGGTTGTTAAACAAATATAACAGAAAACAATCACTTCTGTAATAATTATTTTTGTTTTCTTATTTCATTAGACCATTAAGGTTGATGTACTATTTGGCTGCGAAATGATTGAACATGCCTACCGTAATTTGAAATCTTTCAATACCACAAATGTTCGTTATATGATTACGGTATACTGTTCACATAATCTTTTTCTACACATAGAATCATTAAAAAGCTCAATAATGTGAGGTCACCAGCACCTCGAAATGCACACACTTGTTCATCGGAAACCTTAAGATTTATGTCCTTGAGGTTCATGATATGCGGCTGCACATAATTGTATATCCGAATCCTTGAGGTCCATGATATGCGGCTGCACATAATTGTATATCCGAGTCCTTGAGGTCCATGATAGTCGGCTGCACATAATTGTATATCCGAATCCTTGAGGTCCATGATATGCGGCTGCACATAATTGTACATCCGAGTCCTTGAGGTCCATGATATGCGGCTGCACATAATTGTACATCCGAATCCTTGAGGTCCATGATATGCGGCTGCACATAATTGTATATCCGAATCCTTGAGGTTCATGATATGCGGCTGCACATAATTGTATATCCGAGTCCTTGAGGTCCATGATATGCGGCTGCACATAATTGTATATCCGAATCCTTGAGGTTCATGATATGCGGCTGCACATAATTGTACATCCGAGTCCTTGAGGTCCATGATATGCGGCTGCACATAATTGTATATCCGAGTCCTTGAGGTCCATGATAGTCGGCTGCACATAATTGTATATCCGAATCCTTGAGGTCCATGATATGCGGCTGCACATAATTGTATATCCGAGTCCTTGAGGTCCATGATAGTCGGCTGCATATAATTGTATATCCGAGTCCTTGAGGTCCATGATAGTCGGCTGCACATAATTGTATATCCGAGTCCTTGAGGTTCATGATATTTGACTGCACATAATTGTATATCCGAGTCCTTGAGGTCCATGATATGCGGCTGCACATAATTGTATATCCGAGTCCTTGAGGTCCATGATAGTCGGCTGCATATAATTGTATATCCGAGTCCTTGAGGTCCATGATAGTCGGCTGCACATAATTGTATATCCGAGTCCTTGAGGTTCATGATATGCGGCTGCACATAATTGTATATCCGAGTCCTTGAGGTTCATGATATGCGGCTGCACATAATTGTATATCCGAGTCCTTGAGGTTCATGATATGCGGCTGCACATAATTGTATATCCGAGTCCTTGTGGTCCATGATGATCGGCTGCACATAATTGTATATCCGAGTCCTTGAGGTCCATGATATGCGGCTGCACATAATTGTATATCCGAGTCCTTGAGGTCCATGATAGTCGGCTGCACATAATTGTATATCCGAATCCTTGAGGTCCATGATATGCGGCTGCACATAATTGTATATCCGAGTCCTTGAGGTCCATGATAGTCGGCTGCATATAATTGTATATCCGAGTCCTTGAGGTCCATGATAGTCGGCTGCACATAATTGTATATCCGAGTCCTTGAGGTTCATGATATTTGACTGCACATAATTGTATATCCGAGTCCTTGAGGTTCATGATATGCGGCTGCACATAATTGTATATCCGAGTCCTTGAGGTCCATGATAGTCGGCTGCATATAATTGTATATCCGAGTCCTTGAGGTCCATGATAGTCGGCTGCACATAATTGTATATCCGAATCCTTGAGGTCCATGATATGCGGCTGCACATAATTGTATATCCGAGTCCTTGAGGTTCATGATATGCGGCTGCACATAATTGTATATCCGAGTCCTTGAGGTTCATGATATGCGGCTGCACATAATTGTATATCCGAGTCCTTGTGGTCCATGATGATCGGCTGCACATAATTGTATATCCGAGTCCTTGAGGTCCATGATAGTCGGCTGCACATAATTGCATATCCGAGTCCTTGAGGTCCATGATATGCGGCTGCACATAATTGTATATCCGAGTCCTTGAGGTTCATGATATGCGGCTGCACATAATTGTATATCCGAGTCCTTGAGGTCCATGATAGTCGGCTGCACATAATTGTATATCCGAGTCCTTGAGGTCCATGATAGTCGGCTGCACATAATTGTATATCCGAGTCCTTGAGGTCCATGATAGTCGGCTGCACATAATTGTATATCCGAATCCTTGAGGTTCATGATATTTGGCTGCACATAGTTGTATATCCGAGTCCTTGAGGTTCATGATATGCGGCTGCACATAATTGACCATCGGAGTCCTTAAGGTCCATACTATTTGGTTTTACATAATTGGTAATCTCAGTCCTTAAGGTACATGATATTTGACTTCACATAATTGGTAATCTCAGTCCTTAAGGTCCAGGATTCGGCTGCATATAATTGTATATCGGAGTCCTTAAGGTCCAGGGTATTTTGCTTCGCATAATTGTAAATCTCAGTCCATAAGGTAAATTATATTTGATTTCACATAATTGTACATCGGAGTCCTTTAGGTCCATGATATTCGGCTGCACATAGTTGTAAATCTGAATCCTCAAGGTTCATGATATTCGGCTGCACATAATAGAACATCGGAGTCCTTAAGGACCATGATATTTGGCTTCACATATTTGAACATCGGAGTCCTTGAGGTCCATGGTTTTTGGCTTCACATAATTGTACATCGGAGTCCTTGAGGTCCATGATATGCGGCTGCACATAATTGTACATCGAAGTCCTTGAGGTCCATGCTATTGGGCTACACATAATTATACACAGGAGTCCTTAAGGGCCATGATATTTGGCTGCACATAATTGAACACCGGAGTTCTTAAGGGCCATAATATTTGGCTGCACATAATTGAACACCGGAGTCCTTAAGGGCCATGTTTTCGGCTGCACATAATTGTACATCGGATGCCTTAAGGCACATGATATTTGGCTTCTCATGATTGTAAATCTGAGTTCTTAAGGTCCATGATATTTGACTTCACGCAATTGTACATCGGTGTCATAATGGTCTATTTAATTTGGCTGCAAATAATTGATCATCTGAGACCTTAAGGTCTGTTATATTCGGCTGCACATAATTGACCATCGGAGACCTTAAGGTCTGTTATATTCGGCCGCACATAATTGACCATCGGACACCTTAAGGTCTGTTATATTCGGCTGCACATAATTGACCATCGGATACATTAAAGTCTATGATATTCGGCTGCACATAATTGACCAACGGAGACCTTAAGGTCTGTTATATTCGGCTGCACATAATTGACCATCGGAGACCTTAAGGTCTGTTATATTCGGATGCACATAATTGACCAACGGAGACCTTAAGGTCTGTTATATTCGGCTGCACTTTAGTGACCATCGGATACATTGAAGTCTATGATATTCGGCTGCACGTAATTGACCATCGGATGCATTGAACTCTATGATATTGGACAGCAAATAATTGATCATCTGAGACCTTAAGGTCTGTTATATTCGGCTGCACATAATTGACCATCGGAGACCTTAAGGTCTGTTATATTCGGCCGCACATAATTGACCATCGGAGACCTTAAGGTCTGTTATATTCGGCTGCACATAATTGACCATCGGATACATTAAAGTCTATGATATTCGGCTGCACATAATTGACCAACGGAGACCTTAAGGTCTGTTATATTCGGCTGCACATAATTGACCATCGGAGACCTTAAGGTCTGTTATATTCGGATGCACATAATTGACCAACGGAGACCTTAAGGTCTGTTATATTCGGCTGCACTTTAGTGACCATCGGATACATTGAAGTCTATGATATTCGGCTGCACGTAATTGACCATCGGATGCATTGAACTCTATGATATTGGACAGCACATAATTGACCATCGGGGACCTTAATGGCTATGTAAAGTTCTATGATATTTGGCTGCACATAATTGAACATTGGAGACCTTAAGGTCTATGATAGTGGACAGCACATAATTGACCATCGGGGACCTTAATGTCTATGTAAAGTTCTATGATATTTGGCTGCACATAATTGAACATTGGAGACCTTAAGGTCTATGATATTGGACAGTACATAATTGACCATCGGGGACCTTAATGTCTATGTAAAGTTCTATGATATTTGGCTGCACATAATTGAACATTGGAGACCTTAAGGTCTATGATATTGGACAGCACATAATTGACCATCGGAGACCTTAATGTCTATGTAAAGTTCTATGCTATTGGGAACATAATTGTATATCGGAGATCTTAAGGTCTGTGGTATTCGGCTGCACAAGGTTGTTTTTTGAATGAATGCTTTTGTTTCTACGCTGCTTATTATAAAATAGCACTGGGTCCCAACTCAGTCACAGGATAAAAAGTTGAAAGACGCGCTAAGGGTATCCTTAGGTTAGATACTGTAAACAGGTATTAAATTCATTAGAATAGTGAATAATTGTTATAAAATGAATCCGGGATTCCCATCACAGTATGTGAATTAAACTATTAAAGGTTACAATGTTGCCCGGTAATTTTAATAAGGTTTAAAGGCATAAAACGCCTTTCAAAGTCGCTTTTTTATATCATATACATAATGTACTTCGAATATAAAAAGAACTCTCTGATTAATAGAATATTTAAGCTCTGTACTCTGTGTATATTATTGTTGCATACATATTTTAAACTAATATGGTTTATAGTTTAATTTGTGATTTTCAACCACCACGTACTTTATGACGATCTAAACACAAGATGGGTGCTTGTTTATAAACCGAACAAGATATGAAACAGGTCGTCAGAAAAGCGTCCTTTCGTAACATTCCTTTATTATTTGCCGCTTTAATATTTTCCTTGTTTAAACGCATTGACCAACGAAACTGCCCTAAGATTTTACACAACATTTACCAGAATTTCCATTCCGGAAATGACGTCATAAATTAATCGCATTCATAATTAAGTGCATTTTCTTTAATATAAACACAAACCAGCAATTAAATTAATTTCAAATGATTTCTTTTGGGAATAGAGTACGTTCCCGAAAAAGAGATGTTTTTTTTTAATAATAAACTTATATCGTACAAAACTCTAAGAACATCAGTGTGTAAATCAGGTAGCACTCAACACATGCTACAGTAGTGAAGGAACAGAATAGATATTTGCATATCACCCTTAATTCCAATCAAAGTATATTAAGGAACTTGTTTGTTTTCACATGCAAAGGGTTGATATCAAGTCTGAATAAAACAGCTTTTACAAATTTAAGTCAGGAACGAGATTATAAAAAGACGAAAAAGGCCTTTAAGCAATGTCGGTGGTCGTGGCTATACATTAACTTTCAACAGTTGTCGAAGAGGTGCTCTTTTACCTTAAACACAACACACACTTCATGGACTTTCATATAAAGTTTAATTAAAGCATTTTACGTTTAGATATCTCAACCATACACGCTGTATACATATCTCTGTCGGAGAAATTTGTGACACATTGGTTGCAAGCTCTTAAAGAGGGGCATACAGCAACTATAACATTCATCCTAATTACCCATCTGATGTGCATCTATATCACCTTTTAACAAATACACATCCTTTAAACACACAATTTAGTCATTTGCAATATTTGGGCTCATTTTTTTTCACACGTTTGCTTATTATTTAAAAGCACAACAGGTAATTTATATGTATTTCGATTTATATTTAAACAAACATAAGTCGCACAAGATCTCGACAGTACCCAAGTGTATGGAATCAACCAAAGCCAATGGATTGGGTCATATACTAAGTAACAGCAGTGTTACATGGACTAAAACTTACCAAAAAATGATAAAAGAGATACGTAACAGTAACAGATACGTTACAGAAACAGATACGTTACAGTGACACCCATTACTAGCTTATTATCATGTATTTGTGCCAAATATGCACTTGATAGTGCGACCCCTTGTCTGATTTTAACATTTGTCTTCATGTGCCACACGTGTGCCATACATTTCATTCCTCTTTAGTGCACAACTTCATCATTGTCAGGGAACTAAACGTCCACCAGAAGTGCAGTTTTTGTTTTTATGATGAGATCAGTTTTAAAACAATTTGTACAGATCCTTTTGCACAGTGCAGTACGTTATTAAGAATAATTTATTATTTTCAATTATTTTTACTTCGATTTCACAAATGGTTATTATGCAAAAATAACAATGCTAGCATATTTTTTGTAAAACAGAAAGCTGCAATGACAAATCTCTTGTGTAGTATCCTAAAATGAAACAAACAATAACGCTTTTAAAAAAAATCCTTAAATTTTTCCCTACGATATTTTCTTTGGCACCTTAATATTTCATTTATAAGATGATCTAAGTAAAAGAAAAACACAATTACTCACACATTGAAAATGTCAATCAGTCATTAAATAATATATTGAATATAAAATTACTATAGGGTAACGTATATGTTAGTTAACATTAGTCACTTTACTAAGACTTATAAAAATGATGGTATTATTATAAGTAAATGTACTAATTTTCAAAGAACACTATTTAAAAAACAAAACAAAAAAACAACAAATTCAACATTTGTTAACAGATTGTTTGGTTCATTGTTCACATCCCATCTTGCTCATCTGTCTGTGGATCGGACGAGTAGCGTGATAAGAATTTAACAGTATGGCGTTCTGTATTTCTACTGTTCGTTATGGAAAAGGAAATTGATACTCACATAATAAACCTGTGTACACATGTATATCTTTACAATAATAGTATATCAAAAATAACAAATTTAAACATATAGAGGATGTAACGAGAAGCACATCTTATGCAACTTCTTTGGGCACAAAAACAACTGCTAGCAGAAAAATGCTTGTTTTGAAATTACTCAATATGATCCGGGGACATTTGATGATAACAAGTGGTTCCATCGTTCTATAGTGGAGTCAATATTGTTACGTTAACTCTATCAATACATTTGCAGATGATGTCTATATCTGGTCGTTTAGTACTTAAAGTTAATGTATCAAATGATTTTGTTTCATGCTTAATTTCTGAAAAGTAAATGCGTGCTCGCTCCTACGAAACTTTAATTTATAATTTTAGACTTATTGATAGATGTCGGGGCAGGCGAGCGATTGGGCACTCGTTAACCAGTCCTCCAACCACTCCTACATTTATCACTTACATTTTACTTACGGTAATAAGGTAAGATATTGTTTGGCCTTGATTCTTGTACCTTTTAACTGAATCTTGGTTAAATTTTAGCCACCAACACTGTTAAGGTCTTGATTTTTAAGATCTTTATTGTACGTGTTTATTGTACGTACGTGTTTATTGTACGTGTTTATTGTACGTGTTTATTGTACGTACGTGTTTATTGTACGTACGTGTTTATTGTACGTGTTTATTGTACGTGTTTATTGTACGTACGTGTTTATTGTACGTGTTTATTGTATATTAACAATATAATCAGTACACTTTACGCTTTATTGATACAAATAGTTTAAAAAAATATTGTGTTAAAATAAACAGAACCTTACTTTAGTTACATTAATTATAACAATTTTCTAACATTTGGTATGTTTCAGACAGATAATGAAATCTGCGTACAAGGTAGTCAAATTCCCTATGTTTTTATTTTGTTTTCAAAAGTCTTAACTAAATTGCTTCCTTTGTTAATATGGCCAGGAAAATGGTTCCATATGTCCCCTCGACACAAACTCGTCATTCAACCTTGTAACGTGTGACTGAGTTCGGACCCCGTGAATAGTAATTCTACTACGCTTAATCTCTTTTTATTTCATGGAAATTAGCAAATCTTAGTTGTTTATTTACTCTTTCGAAGAACAGAATTATTGGTTGGTATACAAAGAACATTTACTTTATAACAGTTGCACAAACGTTCAAGAAGGATTTTAGTTCTGTCTACTGTAATGACAACGTGTAAGGTTATTTATTTAACTTTAGCCAATTGCCGCCATATCTACCGACCAGGCTGCATAAAGTGTACTTCAAGAAAAAATAAGCAATTTATGCTTATTAACTTTTTTTAGATTGAATGGAACTTACGTTATCGAAAATTGAATTTTAAGGCTCGCTGTTTAATCACAAATGTCAAACAAACAAAAAACGAACTTTCATCTGAATTACAGAGTACGGAGTCATCTTTGACATATTTAAACTGAACTAACAATGTACTTCCTTATGTGTTTTTGCATGTTCGCACGCTACCCCGCTATAAAGCAATGACGGTGGTACAATTTCCATAGTGTGAAATTGCAAGCTACTTGACAAACACGAATGTATTTTAAGACAGATTAATTTTTCAATATATTGAAAAATAAAATATCTTTTGTAATTGTGATTTTTATATCCGTGTCTATTCTTAGTTGAAATATTAAACAATTTCTAAGAGGGCGTGGGTAGAATCTCATATTCGGGACTGAAACGATTGGTGATGCCTTTGACGGGTAGTTTTTGAAAGCGGATATGCCAAGAAAGGGTACTTTTACTGAAGAACACCCTTGACTCCGTAAATTGCAGGTAACACTTGTGTAGACTTTTATTATCACAGTTCATGTTTGATTACACCCGGATTTACACTAACGCTCGTGATAATTTAGTTCTTAAAGGTAAATTATAAAAATAATAATAATTATATTTGTTGTGATTAAAAAAAAATAATAATAATAATAATAATAATAATAATAATAATAATAATAATAATAATAATAAAAATAATAATAATAATAATAATTAGAAGAAGAAGAAGAATAATAAAAATAAGAAGAAGAATACTACTACTACTACTGCTACTGCTACTGCTGCTACTACTACTACTACCTACTTATTAATATTATTATAATTGCTAGTGTTTGTTTTTGTAATCAATCTCCAGGTTAGAACGGAGTGACGGAAAAAAATCCTTACTTGTAACTTAACCTGAAACAGCCGCCTCGGAAGATTCATTACTTCATACCGGAAGGTTTTCAAGTATTATTGAGCTTGTCGCAATAAAATTGGATGGATTTCGCCGAATTTGAATTCATCATAAAAAGGAGCTCAACAGACGAAGCAGTTATAGACATGTTTGACCACAACATGAATTATGTTCTAACGGGCAGGAGGGAACTTGACACCACATTTGAGAGTTACGAAAAGACAACGTCCAAAGACAGAACACCCCAAGGTTAGATTTGTTTCCGTAATTGCTCAACTTGTTATTTACTGGCTAAAAAGCTTGTCTTAATCTTTATCATTTCAATTAGAGTCGGCTGATTTTCGAAATATACTTTTTGTACATCAGTCAAAGAACTTTTTGATTATTTAATTGCGATACCTTTTTGAAACCATGTACTGTGGTCAGTTAATGAGAAATAATAACACAGTCGTTTGCACGTTGGCTCGCATTCTAACAAGGATCTGAGATTGCAATATCGAATGCTATGTACGTCTGTCAAATTATATTTGTCTTATTTTAGTAAGACTAAAACTATAATTGATTGATTGATTGATTGATTGGTTGATTGATTGATTGATTGATTGATTGATTGATTGATTGATTGATTGATTTGATTAGTGTTTATTCAGGTTACAATACATTTTGTTTTTTATATTACAGTGGAGTCAATTATTAATGTTAACATAATAATACATATTTAAATTACTTGAAAATATATCACATAGACTTATCACAACATGCTAAAATCTAAAATACATACAGGATATTTAAATGAGTGATTATGAAAGCAAAATATGCAATGCATAAATGGACTAATAAGGTAGAAACTATAGTTGGTATGTCGACTTCAGTAAGGGTGCAATAACCTAGGGTGGCCCATAGAAGCCCTGAAGTTTTATTTCCAATGAGGTCCTTGGTAATTTTATTAACTATTTAATACATATCAAATAAAATATTTAAAAAAATGAAGATGTATTAATCAGAAGATACATTTTAAGGATAAGACGTCAAATTGACGGCATTTTTGACATGTCTATGAAATTAGGTATATATATTATATTTTCATAAAAAGCATACTCTAGACTATAGTTTTATTTCGCTGTATTTAACTCATGTTTTTTAAGACATTTTGATTTTTTAGATTACAAATCTCTTTGATGTTTATGTCATCTGTCAATGAATGCCAGTGTATTATTGCACTAATGAGGAAATAAATGTGTTCTTTCCCATAAGAGCAGGTTTGAACTGAAAGTTTAATATACAGATAGGACCCAGTTGACTATGAGTGAACATCATTTACAACTTCAACTTCAACTTCAAAGTTTATTGACAAATCGGCATATAACAATACCTTTGGCCATTAAATATATTTAACATTGTACAGACGGCCGAATGATATTTTTACAACACAATTACATATATAGTTATAAGGAGTACATGTTCTTAAAGAACATATAGATAGATATTAAGCAAAAGTTAAGAAGCAGGTATATTATCAAGTTGTTCTTGTCTTTTTAGCATAGCATGATGAATATATTTTGAAACATTTCTAATTGTTTTTGACTTTTCACACATGTTTCAATCACATGCGATGGACACTTGTAATTAACAATGAAAACAAATAACAACAGCTATATTAAGTTCTTAAACAATTAACACACTTCACGTTCAGAAGATGTGTGTTTTATATATGGCGTAACTGAGTGGCCAGCGTAAATATAAGTGCGCCCCCTCCCCGCTTTTCCCGACACATAGACTTCATGAATGTGGTCCTCCCCAGGTAAAAAGAGGCTAATTGTTAACTAAAGTGGTGTATTTTATGTTTGTTTTTTTTTACATGCTTTCAACTATATTGTCAAAAAAACGTTCACTTCGGCAGGTTTAGGAGGAATGTCTCCCCACCCCATGGACCCGATAGTGTTATTCTGTTTCTTCGGACAATGCTGATTCCTTGTCGGACAAATAATATCATAGTCAAGTTCAGTCAAGTCAAGAATTATTATTCCTTGATACCATTTATAAGATGAAATATCAATATAACCTTTCTGTTGATTTTATAAAATCAAAATTTCCGCGGATAAACCTAATATTAATTATGGACAAAGAACAGCAACGAGGTCTAAATAAAAGTTAGAAAACAAAGCCGGTGATGGTTTCAATGGTTCCATAGACATATAACATCACAACGATAGACATGAAATACGGCTATACATGTGTGGTCTGTCTGTGTTGTCTGTACGCTGTGTGTCCCTCCTCTAACGTCTGTCAGGCCGGAATATTTACCAATGTTCGGTCACTCGCCCGGTCCCTTTAGTTTCTTTTGTCCAATTGTAAAAAAAGCAAATAGTGACCAAAGACATTTCACCACGGAAAAGTTAAAATACGATGTTTAAGCATGAAGAAATTATTAAGTTTTGCATATTTCTGATTTGATATAGTTTGCTTCACCTACATACGTTTAGCTGGTTCGTTTTCAGGCAAAATGGAGCTATTGTCATATTTAATGTGTAATCGTCCGTTTAGGGTAAGTTCTCTGAACTCATAAAATCCGTCAGTGTAGAAAAGGAATTATTTATTTATTATTTTATTATTATCAAAGATACACGTCAATTGACATGAACTCGAATGGGAATAAATGAAGTTTCGCTTAGCATTGATGTCAATTAAAACAGAGACTGGTGTTTTAATGTATTTTATTTTATCATTTCACTTTTTCTTAAGATAATTGCCTTAGCTGATTCAAAGAATCGGGTATGACAAAATTATGGGGACGAAAACCCGACCAATGTTAGTTTGTGTCCTGAACTGAAAAAATGTCACAGATTATGATGGGATTTTAGTTTGTTGAGTAAAATTGAATAAATAAAATGTCTATAATACTGAAATAGAATAAATTATACCATAATAAGGAAGTGTGAATCAAAGCGACAGGATATACACTATTCATGGTGAAATAAACATGCACCAACCTGAAAACACAAAGGGAGATCGCACCAAAGAAAACCCCCATAGCAAAATCCCCTTACATCAAATATGATTCAGCTCAGTTTCAGCGTCCAGTACTTCTTGGATACACAACTATTAGGATGTTTAATGAAAGCGGATTGTTTATATTTGATGACTCCGATGAAAGTGACACACAGAAGTATTTGCAATCTGTTTGAACAGGATACGGACAAGTTGATAAATGTTCTTATAACACATTAGAACAATTTTAAAGTATCAATGAATGCAAAATGATAATAACAAAATATATATTTAATGTTAATAAATGTATGAGTAACGTTATATAGAAACGATTTAGAATTTATAACATATATAAATAAGTAAATAAATGAATAAATAAATGAATACATGAATAAATGAATGAATGAATGAATGAATGAATGAATGAATGAATGAATGAATGAATGGATGGATGGATGGATGGATGGATGGATGGATGGATGGATGGATGGATGGATAAATGAATGAATGAATGAATGAATGAATGAATGAATGAATGAATGAATGAATGAATGAATGAATGAATGAATGAATAAATAAAAAAAATAAAAATAAAAAAAAAAATAAAAAAAAAATAAATAAATAAATAAATAAATAAATAAATAAATAAATAAATAAATAAATAAATAAATAAATTAATTAATTAATGACTGAATAAATTAATGCATAAATGAATGAATGAATAAATGAATAAATAAAAATGTACGACTTATCTGTTTTTATAATATCTTTGTGCCAATAACCTTGATAGGATATCCAGAATTATGATGTTTGGTTTGACTATTCAATATGACAGCAAAGTGCCTATCTTTAAATCAGAGGAAGTGACAAGGACTAGCCATGCACCTTATACTAAACACAATATAATGTTAGAAGGCACCACGACCATCAACGATAGAAATACAACATCACAACGACAGACCTACAACATCACAACAATAGACATTCAACATCACAACAATAGACATACAACATCACAACAATAGACATACAACATCACACCGATACACATACAACATCACAACGATACACATACAACATCACAACAATAGACATACAACATCACAACAATAGACATACAACATCACAACAATAGACATACAACATCACAACAATAGACATACAACATCACAACAATAGACATACAACATCACAACAATAGACATACAACATCACAACAATAGACATACAATATCACAACAATAGACATACAACGTCACAATAATAGACATACAACATCACAACAATAGACATACAACGTCACAACAATAGACATACAACATTACAACAATATACATACAACATCACAACAATAGGCATACAACATCACAACAATAGACATACAACATCACACCGATACACATACAACATCACAACAATAGACATACAACATCACAACAATAGACATACAACATCACAACGATAGACATACAACATCACAACGATAGGCATACAAAATTACAACGATAGACATACAACATCACAACGATAGGAATACAACGTCACAACGATAGACATACAACATTACAACGATAGGCATACAAAATTACAACGATAGACATACAACATCACAACGATTAACATACAACATCGCACGATAGACATAAGACAACACAACGATACACATACAACATCGCACGATAGATATACAACATTACAACGATAGACATACATCATCGCACCGATAGAAATACAACATTACAACGATAAACATACAACATAACAACGATAGACATACAACATCGCACCGATAGACATACAACATAACAACAATAGACATACAACATTACAACGATAGACATACGACATCGCACGATAGACATAAAACAACACAACGATAGACATACAACATCGCAACGATAGACATACAACCTCGCACGTTAGACATACAACATCACAACGATAGACATACAACATCGCACGATAGACATAAAACATTACAACAATAGAAATACAACATCGCAACGATAGACATACAGCATCGCACCGATATTCATACAATATTACAACGCTAGACATACATCATCGCAACGATAGACATACAGCATCGCACCGATATACATACAATATTACAACGCTAGGCATACAACATTACAACGATAGACATACAACATCGCACCAATAGAAATACAACATCGCAACGATAGACATACAGCATCGCACCGATATACATACAATATTACAACGCTAGACATACATCATCGCAACGATAGACATACAACATCGCACCAATATACATACAATATTACAACGCTAGGCATACAACATTACAACGATAGACATACAACATCGCACCAATAGACATAAAACATTACTACGCTAGACATACAACATTACAACAATAGACATACAACATTACTACGCTAGACATACAACATTACAACGATAGACAAACAACATTACAACGCTAGTACAACGATAGACATACAACATCGCACCGATATACATACAATATTACAACGCTAGGCATACAACATTACAACGATAGACATACAACATCGCACCAATAGACATGCAACTTCACAACGACAGACATACAGCATTGCACCGATAGACATACAACATTACTACGCTAGACATACAACATTAGAACGATAGACATACAACATCGCACTGAAATATATACAGCATCGCACCGATAGACATTTACCATCACAAAAATGGACATACAGCATCGCAACGATAGACATACAACACCGCAACGATAGGCATACAACAACACAACTATAGGCATACAACATTACAACAATAGACATGCAACATTACAACGATTTACATGCAACATTGCAGCGATAGACATACAACATCACAACAACTGACATACAACATCGCAGCTATAGGCGTACATCCCCCCACCCCAAACGTAGGTTCTCCAACATATAGGAAACACATCAATTTAGTACATACATACATATCAGTGACGGTCCTTGTTGAACAGCCATGTACGCATGTTTTAACTTGCTATTCCAGACATGAATGCACACCATCAGAACGCTCAACTACAAGTACATAACCAAAATGGGGAGACAATGGTACATATGGGAGGTTATACATACCCTATCGACACCACGATCTCTGCAGGAGAAGAACTAACGGGTACAGTCACATGTGAAACCATCTTTAGCATTTGGTTATTTTTTATATACTTTTTAACTGTTTGAGTATATGTTTTCTATTATTAGTGTGTCTTTTTTGTGTGAGGTTCTGTTTGTTTAAATTATTCTAGCTTAGTAACCCTTATATGTTTGTTGTTCAGTAGAATTCGGGACACAAGAACATTTTGAAAGACCTCTGTGTGGTCGTTTTGAAGACGATAAACCAGAAAGTCAGAAAACCAGCCTAATGGACATTTCCAACAACACAGTTGACAGAGATGACATGCTCGACGCCTACAATCGAATAAGCATGTGTTACGATTGGATGAAGAAAGAACCTTGTGAACTATCAGAAGAACCGGTCTCGTCTTTTGGAAATAAAATGAGTTCTGAGGTAGATGTAATGCATATAAGTCAATCACAGACCGTATCGTCTGCTTGTACAGTTGTCTCGTGCATAGCATGCTCAGATCAGAAACTTAAAACGTCAACTTTTACTCAGAGAAATAATCAAAGTGTAGGACTGAGAAGATCATCGCCCACAGTATCAGATCAAAAACCCTCGTTCATTTCCCAAGGACCAGAAACAGCTGAACCTGATTATAGAAACCAATGTTCTCCTACACTTCCAAACACCATGAATGGAAGTGGTTCTCAACAGTATTGCATGGCTCCAGGTAAATTTATATATTGTATTAATATAAAAACATTAAAGTGACACTCTTATTCAAAATCAATGCATACACATGTATAAATATAAATTTGTGATAAACCTTTAACTACTTACTGAATAATGCATTGATGAAAATATTCATTACTGATAACAGAATTGTTAGAGTGTATTTAAAAGCTGAAAACGCAAAAATATTAAATGATTGGTGATCTACTATCGTCTCCTAAGGTAGATATATCGTGTTTTCTGCACCTTTCTTTCAAATTAAATTCGGTATCCTTCATAAGAACCATCGTTTTCAACATTTATTCTTCCCTTTTGGTCTGTTAAAGCAACTTTATTAATTTTGGTAAATCTTATTTGGGAGTAAGAGTGCATCTTTAAGTGATACAAATTAGAGAAATACGTGGGAATTCTTTTTTTTTGGCAACGAACAACGACCGGGGGAAATGTGAACGCAACGTTTTCCACATAGAGATGATCTCGCTCCAAGGCCTAAAAAAATGTCTGTTTCGGGTAACCCGACCCTACCTATAAAAATGCGCCGACCCTAACTATTTTTTCCGTTTCTGAGCAAAAAAATATTCGTTAGCGAATACAGAGTTACGAAGGGCGGATAAATGCGAATTGGACGATCAGAATTATTGTTTATATGATAAAACAAAGTCAGGCAATGACAGTAGGAAAGACTGCCATGTGCCAGGAAACACTCTGAACTTACGACAGATTTTGAAAAAAAAAAACAAAAAAAAAAATCCCTACCTACCCTAGCTAAATTTTTTGGGAAGGTTACCCTAAACAAACAATTTTGTTAAACAGGATTTATTTATTTTTTGTTTAAACAAGGTTAACAATTCTTCCCTTTCAGGAAATAATTATATGCCGGGATCTTCTGTTTACCCCACGATATCTTCACCTAATCCAGCCAAAATGGAAACCGACGAAAGACAAAAAAGTAGAATTTTCATTTGTTTCATTTAGTTTTCGCCGATATTCATCATTTTGATAATAACAAGTAAATTTCAAGTTTAAAGTAGCCAAATTAATACTTAAAATAATCCAATTGAAATATGGAGACTTTTTTGAGAATATAAATATTTATAACTGATGAAGATTCACTATGTTCAAATAACAATGGGTACATTATATTTTTATCAGTTTTGATAATTTTTAGACAAAATCAATCTTCACTATTATTAAAATACCGACTTAGTGGAATACCAGTTCACGTAATACGAGTGTTTAAGATACACACAACGTTCTTCTTTAATTCACCCTTTTAAGTTTCAAGTTTCAAAGTTTATTGACTAATCGGCGTATTGCATTTGGTCATTAACATTGCAGACATACATACAAAAATTATATACAAAACATCCAGGAAGCACTGGCCCATATGGACAAATAAATATACACTTTCATATTTTCAAGCTGAATTTGCGTTACAAAACGTAGACACCACGTAACGTAAACGTAAATACCACCCTACATGTCATTGGCGTTCAGTGGAATACGACATAGATACCCTCCAAATCAAATCGAAGCCTGTATATAACTCTGACTTTCAAATAAGGCCTAGAAAATACATTTGGTTCGGGTTACCCGTCCCTACATACGGAATAAGCGCCGACACTACCGTTTTTATAGTCAGTTTGAAAAAAAAAATGAAAAACTAAAAAACAATATTAATTTTAATTAATCTTTTTTAATTGCTTTTAACTTTGTAGTTGAAAACCTTAAATGCTGATACAGAAGATAACATAAAATCCATAACCTAATGATGAAAATGACGTTCTAATATAAAGCCTAATAAAAAAAAAGCCTACTTATTTTTGAAAAGGATGTAACCCTAACAAAACAATTTTTAGAAAACTAGAAACATTCTATCTGTGAGAGTGCAGCTTAAAAAGCTTGCGTTCGATCTAATGGTAAGTCTTAAGGACAAAACGTTTCACAATTTACACTCACTTCAGGTAATAAGACGAGTCGGAAGATCTGGGAGTTTCTGTGCGACCTTTTACACGACCCCCACTACAACCCCGCCCTGGTGAGATGGGAGGACCGGGAGACGGGCGTGTTTAGACTGGTCAAATCCCGACAGATCGCCACTATCTGGGGCATGCAGAAAGGAAATGAGAGCATGAATTACGAAAAGTTCAGCAGGGCAATGCGGTATGTGTTTTTGTGCTTGTTCAACCAAAATCGCTTTCTCTGGTAAATCTGAAAACCTAACAAGACGTATTTATTCCATCAAGCATAACCTCACGTTCTGAAAACCAGACCAAATGGTCAGCTTAAAGAAAACGCCAAACCAGTCAAGAATAAAATGAGCCCTATTGTTGTGAATCTAGAAGTGCAGCTAAATTAAACAAAACAATTAAGACGTTGACATTGTTCAAGCTATATATAATAATTTGTACATAAAACCGCTTAATTGTGTGCTTATAGGCATTCACAGTGTTGATGTTGCAATTCATATTTCTTATCAATCCGAAATTTCTGTTTTTGATCTATTTTGGGCTTTTGAAAGACCTTTCTTTAAGATTGTTTTTAACTTTCAATAAAACAACCGTGAAAGGTTGTTAAAAGCCACACCCCGTGGATCATTGATGGCAACCAGTGTATATCTTCCGTTACACTTCATATTTGACTGACAAAATCTCGTTTTATGAATAAGCTTGAATCAGGGGAGACAACTCATCTTCCAACGAATTCGTAGGTAACAATTAAATACTCTTTAACTTCTTAGAATTGTCAGGTGTCTCCATAGGCCAGTGATCTACGCTGATGATGAAAACATTGTAGTGGAAAGGTGATCCGAGGTCAAATGAAGTTTTCGCTGTAGTATATTTTTACGAGAAAACATGAGTATGAATGCCTGGGCATATTTCGGCATTGATACCTTGCGGAACCAATAAAACTGCCTTATTAATTATTCCTGATTACGGGATATCTGTAGCCAAATCTCACATGGTACACCACATAGCATAGCTAAATAGTGTATTTGTGCCCAGACTCGTATAAGTGTTTTCAGCCTCTTTTATTGCATGCGTTATGTCATTAGAAATAGGAAGGTGTTAAATTGCTATTTGACGCTTTGTAATATATCCCTTTCAATGCAATTCAAGTTAGAATTTGTTTTGTTTTTCTGGTCCCAATCTCTCAAAACATCTTAAATTTCTATAAAGAGAATCAAGGTTTGCTCACCTTTTGTGTATAATTTATGGATTATACACTTACATGCAAGTGTTCCGAGATTATTTAAGTGAATTTTCTTTACGGTCATCAAGTAAAAACTACTTTTATTTACTACTTTTATTCTGTAAATTCAAGTTTAAGTAGTTTAGAAAATTAAAATAAGAAGCTTAGACTTCTTATGCAAAATAATTTTAGAGACGGTCGTTCATTACTTGAAACGTTTGGCTGCAGTTTTGTATATTAGGTTACATATTCTCATATTTTAATTGTCGATATACACAATAGAAATGATTAAAATCATATATAAATATTTTAAACATGTCAATTTCACTCCGACTTGTTTTTTAACCTATGTATTAACTGACAAAATCTCGTTTTATGAATATGCTTGAACTGTTTTATTCAGTGGTGTGTGTGACAATTAAACATGATACCTCAGAATACCCATTTACATATTCATTATTGGATAATACACTTTGATATCGAAATAAATGTAAGTCAAAATCTGACAACAAAATGGAAACCCCTTCTCCGTTAAGACGGTGCATCAAGCCAGTGTGAAAGCCACACGTTTTGATAAACCATAAAAATGCTTTCATGAATCGGAATGATATGTCATTGTTGATGATGGGTAATTTAAAGACTCGAGTACTGTATATATTTCCTGGTTCAGGCGACCACAGCCGTAACATCTTCAGGGTAGAATATTATATTACTGAAATTCTATGCATTTTTTATTACCGTAACAATATAATTTTCAGTGAAACAGCCATGAATGTCGATTTAGCTATTTTGTATTTTGGTATCTAACATACGTTTAGGGGAGAGTTTTGGACTTGGTTTTACGATGAAATCATGAACTTGTGCTAAAGTTACATTCTGTCAGATATTCTACTCTAGACGAGATAATACATGGGTTCCTAACCCTACACTCTAGTGTCTGTCATACATTAAAGGCTTTAAAAACTATCTGTACCACTATGAAATTCAAACTAGACGGAAAAAAACACTCAATGCTATTTAGAATACAACCTACATTTTCGGCAGATGAACTTGCAGATAGGCAATCATTTAGTACGAGGCTTAATCATTAGGAATTTCAACCTTCGCCTACTGCCACTCATCCGATACACACTCCCTGTGTCAGATTTTGCAATGACAATTTGTAAGCCAATGATGTAGTATTCTATAACAGTTACATGGCCTGAAGTAAAATTTTAATGATTAAGAAGGGCTCGTTCACTACGCTTACTCCGCTCCTTTAATAATTACACTGTTACTTTGTGTCATCTAACTATACATATTTGTTAAACCTACGTCCGCATAATTATAGAACACGGATCAATACTTTGAGAAAATTGTGTCCGTGATACTGGGAAAATATAAAGCTGCTCGAATAGTTTACACATATCAATTAAAAGAATAATGAATTTGGTTTGGTTTCCCTTCGGACAGGAAGGAAAGTATTCAAAAGCTGACTTTCGTTTGTAAAAAAGCTTCATGAATTAGGGTCAGAAACCAAAGGAAATAACTGTGAAAATGTTAAACGGCACACTGAACGATCGGCGACAGACACACACACGCACACGCACGCACGCACGCACGCACGCACGCACACACACACACACACACACACACACACTTTTCACAACTATTAAGATAATAAATAATTTGTATTCCTTATATGACTGCAGGTACCACTACAAGCGCGGAGCCCTGCAGCCGGTACTTGGGAAGAGGCTGATCTACCAATTTGGTCCGCAAGCTACAGGGTGGAGACAGGTGGCTTCCGAGCTTAAGCACACTGCTTTTGAATAAACCAAACCCATTCAAAGGTTTCTAGAACAAATGAAGTACTAGCATGCTGACATTGTGTTTCGTGGAAAGCATGGACTCCGTACTATGGCCATTTATTTAACCATTTAATATGTGTAGTTTTAACATGGGTGTTTCTATAACTCTGAATACTAATTTTGATAACGATGTTGTAGATAATTGCAGCTACTAAGCAAGGGAATATGTCTCCACAGCCTCACGTCTTTTTTACCAGAAAGTATCTCAGCTATACTTAGTTTGCTCAAATATTTTAGAAGATGGGTTTAAAAGTTTATTGTTTTGTTCTATATAATGTACATAATATTAATATAAATTAATAATTTATGTTAATACACATACTGCTTTTGTTGTTGTTAACTTTATAATATATGTGAAACAGCTGTTTGGTCTATTAAAATGTTACAAAATAACAATATCTTGTACGTGTACTCGTGTATATATTATCCCTATGGTCCATTTTTTAATCAACTAGAAGCATGTACTTGTCGACACTTCTTCGGTTATACAGTGATAGATGCCGTTGTCCTTTGTTATCCAGTGATAGATGCCGTTGTCCTTGGTTACACAGTGATAGATGCCACTGTCATTGGTTACCCAGTGATAGATGCCATTGTCCTTGGTTACCCAGTGATAGATGCCATTGTCCTTGGTTACCCAGTGATAGATGCCATTGTCCTTGGTTACCCAGTGATAGATGCCATTGTCCTTGGTTACCCAGTGATAGATACCAATGTCGTTGGTTACCCAGTGATAGATGCCATTGTCCTTGGTTACCCAGTGATAGATGCCGTTGTCCTTCGATACCCAGTGATAGATACCATTGTCCTTGGTTACCCAGTGATATATGCCATTGTTTTTGGTTACCCAGTGATAGATGCCATTGTCCTTCGTTACCCAGTGATATATGCCATTGTTTTTGGTTACCCAGTGATAGATGCCGTTGTCCTTCGTTACCCAGTGATAGATGCCGCTGTCCTTGGTTACCCAGTGATAGATGCCATTGTCCTTCGTTGCCCAGTGATAGATACCGTTGTCCTTGGTTACCCAGTGATAGATACCATTGTCCTTGGTTACCCAGTGATAGGTGCCGTTGTCCTTCGTTACCCAGTGATAGATGCCGCTGTCCTTTGTTATCCAGTGATAGATACCATTGTCCTTGGTTACCCAGTGATAGGTGCCATTGTCCTTGGTTACTCAGTGATAGATGCCATTGTCCTTTGTTACACAATGATAGATGCCATTGTCCTTGGTTACCCAGTGATAGATGCCATTGTCCTTGGTTACCCAGTGATAGATGCCATTGTCCTTTGTTACCCAGTGATAGATGCCATTGTCCTTTGTTACCCAGTGATAGATGCCATTGTCCTTGGTTACCCAGTGATAGGTGCCATTGTCCTTCGTTACCCAGTGATAGATACCATTGTCCTTGGTTACCCAGTGATAGATGCCGTTGTCCTTTGTTACCCAGTGATATATGCCATTGTTTTGGTTACCCAGTGATAGATGCCATTGTCCTTGGTTACCCAGTGATATATGCCATTGTTTTTGGTTACCTAGTGATAGATGCCATTTTCATTTGTTACCCAGTGATAGATGCCATTGCCCTTGGTTACCCAGTGATAGATGCCGTTGTCCTTGGTTACCCAGTGATAGATTCCATTGTCCTTTGTTACCCAGTGATAGATGCCATTGTCCTTCGTTACCCAGTGATAGATGCCATTGTCCTTGGTTACCCAGTGATAGATGCCATTTGCCTTGGTTACCCAGTGATAGATGCCATTGTCCTTGGTTACCCAGTGATATATACCATTGTCCTTGGTTGACCAGTGATAGATGCCATTGTCCTTGGTTACCCAGTGGTAGAAGCCATTATCTTTGGTTACCCAGTGATAGATTCCATTGTCCTTGGTCACCCAGTGATAGATGCCATTGTCCTTGGTTACCCAGTGATAGATGCCATTGTCCTTGGTTACCCAGTGATATATGCCATTGTCCTTTGTTACCCAGTGATAGATGCCATTGTCCTTGGTTACCCAGTGATAGATGCCATTGTCCTTTGTTACCCAGTGATAGATGCCATTATCCTTGGTTACCCAGTGATAGATTCCATTGTCCTTGGTTACCCAGTGATAGATGCCGTTGTCCTTGGTTACCCAGTGATAGATTACATTGTCCTTTGTTACCCAGTGATATATGCCGTTGTCCTTGGTTACCCAGTGATAGATGCCGTTGTCCTTGGTTACCCAGTGATAGATTACATTGTCCTTTGTTACCCAGTGATAGATGCCGTTGTCCTTTGTTACCCAGTGATAGATGCCATTGTCCTTTGTTACCCAGTGATAGATGCCATTGTCCTTTGTTACCCAGTGATAGATGTCAATGTCCTTGGTTACCCAGTGATTGATGCCATTGTCCTTTGTTACCCAGTGATGGATGCCATTGTCCTTTGTTACTCAGTGATAGATGCCATTGTCCTTTGTTACCCAGTGATGGATGCCATTGTCCTTGGTTACCCAGTGTTTGATGCCATTGTCCTTGGTTACCCAGTGATAGATGCCATTTTCCTTTGTTACCCAGTGATAGATGCCGTTGTCCTTTGTTACCCAAAGATAGATGCCATTGTCCTTGGTTACCCAGTGATAGATTCCATTGTCCTTTGTTACCCAGTGATAGATGCTATTGTCCTTCGTTACTCAGTGATAGATGCCATTGTCCTTTGTTACCCAGTGATAGATGCTATTGTCCTTCGTTACTCAGTGATAGATGCCATTGTCCTTTGTTACCCAGTGATAGATGCCATTGTCCTTGGTTACCCAGTGATAGATTCCATTGCCCTTGGTTACCCAGTGATAGATGCCGTTGTCCTTGGTTACCCAGTGATAGATTCCATTGTCCTTTGTTACCCAGTGATAGATGCCGTTGTCCTTTGTTACCCAGTGATAGATGCCATTGTCCTTTGTTACCCAGTGATAGATGTCAATGTCCTTGGTTACCCAGTGATTGATGCCATTGTCCTTTGTTACCCAGTGATAGATGCCATTGTCCTTTGTTACCCAGTGATAGATGCCATTGTCCTTTGTTACCCAGTGATAGATGTCAATGTCCTTTGTTATCCAGTGATAGATGCCGTTGTCCTTGGTTACCCAGTGATTGATGCCATTGTCCTTTGTTACCCAGTGATAGATGCCATTGTCTTTTGTTACCCAGTGATGGATGCCATTGTCCTTTGTTACTCAGTGATAGATGCCATTGTCCTTTGTTACCCAGTGATGGATGCCATTGTCCTTGGTTACCCAGTGATTGATGCCATTGTCCTTGGTTACCCAGTGATAGATGCCATTGTCCTTTGTTACCCAGTGATAGATGCCGTTGTCCTTTGTTACCCAGTGATAGATGCCATTGTCCTTGGTTACCCAGTGATATATGTCATTGTCCTTCGTTACCCAGTGATAGATGCCATTGTCCTTGGTTACCCAGTGATATTTGCCATTGTCCTTGGTTACCCAGTGATAGATGCCATTGTCCTTGGTTACCCAGTGATAGATGCCATTGTCCTTGGTTACCCAGTGATGGATGCCGTTGTCCTTGGTTACCCAGTGATAGATGCCATTGTCCTTTGTTACCCAGTGATGGATGCCATTGTCATTGGTTTCCCAGTGATAGATGCCATTGTCCTTTGTTACCCAGTGATAGATGCCATTGTCCTTTGTTACCCAGTGATAGATGCCATTGTCCTTTGTTACCCAGTGATAGATGCCATTGTCCTTCGTTACCCAGTGATATATGCCATTGTCCTTGGTTACCCAGTGATAGATGCCATTGTTCCAAAAGACCAAGAAAAACATTCTATAATGCGACATTTGAAATGAGTGACAGTTTTATGCGTCCATAAAGACAAACAACTTAAATAATTTTTCACCACTTTATCACGATGCATGTCTAGGTTAAAATGCTACCAACTGCTCACTTAACAGCAAGAAACAGGCAATATTTGCAACGACACGATCATGATTTTGATTTTTTTTCAAAAACGATTCAATGTCGTCAAACAAAAGCCAAATATATTAGAGTGGAAACTACAAGGACAAGCCTAGTCAGTGAACAAGTATAACTGATAACGTATTTTAGGCACGTGTATCAACGAATAACATACATTCATCATCGATTTAGACTCCAAAACAGCACAGATATTTAACACATGCATTCCTTTTAAATAAGGCAGTTTCTAGGAAGTCTACTTGAATTATTACTGACTTCTTTCTTCGGGCTTTTATTTGTGTCCGAACTTTCAAATTCTTAAATGTTAATGATAATATACAAGGATTCAAAGCAGTTCTGTTGTTTACCTTTATTCACCACACAAAGTAACGGGGTGTATGTAGCAAGCCCCGAGTGTGTGCGTGTGTGTTGGGGAGGGGGTGTAAGCCTATGCTATGACGTTAAATGACATTGCTGCCAGTAAACGCTATGTTGTCTGCCAAACAACGCGATGTTTTAAAAAACCTATGCAACGGGGTGTTAGCTGTCACTGCTGCCAAGATATGCTAGGTTCAAACCTATACAACGGTGCGTTAGCTGTCACTGCTGCCAAGATATGCTAGGTTCAAACCTATACAACGGGGCGTTAGCTGTCACCGCTGCCAAGATATGCTGCGTTCAAACTTTTGCAACGGGGCGTTAGCTGTCACCGCTGCCAAGATATGCTAGGTTCAAACTTTTGCAACGGGGCGGTAGCTGTCACTGCTGCCAAGATATGCTAGGTTCAAACCTTTGCAACGGGGCGGTAGCTGTCACTGCTGCCAAGATATGCTGCGTTCAAACCTTTGCAACGGGGCGGTAGCTGTCACTGCTGCCAAGACATGCTGCGTTCAAACCTTTGCAACGAGGCGGTAGCTGTCACTGCTGCCAAGACATGCTAGGTTCAAACCTTTGCAACGGGGCGGTAGCTGTCACTGCTGCCAAGACATGCTAGGTTCAAACTTTTGCAACGGGGCGGTAGCTTTCACTGCTGCCAAGACATGCTAGGTTCAAACTTTTGCAACGGGGCGGTAGCTGTCACTGCTGCCAAGATATGCTAGGTTCAAACTTTTGCAACGGGGCGGTAGCTGTCACTGCTGCCAAGATATGCTAGGTTCAAACCTTTGCAACGGGGCGGTAGCTGTCACTGCTGCCAAGATATGCTGCGTTCAAACCTTTGCAACGGGGCGGTAGCTGTCACTGCTGCCAAGACATGCTGCGTTCAAACCTTTGCAACGGGGCGGTAGCTGTCACTGCTGCCAAGACATGCTGCGTTCAAACCTTTGCAACGGGGCGGTAGCTGTCACTGCTGCCAAGACATGATAGGTTCAAACTTTTGCAACGGGGCGGTAGCTTTCACTGCTGCCAAGACATGCTAGTTTCAAACTTTTGCAACGGGGCGGTAGCTTTCACTGCTGCCAAGACATGCTAGGTTCAAACTTTTGCAACGGGGCGGTAGCTGCTACTGCTGCCAAGATATGCTAGGTTCAAACTTTTGCAACGGGGCGGTAGCTGTCACTGCTGCCAAGATATGCTAGGTTCAAACCTTTGCAACGGGGCGGTAGCTGTCACTGCTGCCAAGATATGCTGCGTTCAAACCTTTGCAACGGGGCGGCAGCTGTCACTGCTGCCAAGATATGCTAGGTTCAAACTTTTGCAACGGGGCGGTAGCTGTCACTGCTGCCAAGATATGCTACGTTCAAACCTTTGCAACGGGGCGGTAGCTGTCACTGCTGCCAAGATATGCTACGTTCAAACCTTTGCAACGGGGCGGTAGCTGTCACTGCTGCCAAGATATGCTAGGTTCAAACCTTTGCAACGGGGCGGTAGCTGTCACTGCTGCCAAGATATGCTAGGTTCAAACCTTTGCAACGGGGCGGTAGCTGTCACTGCTGCCAAGATATGCTGCGTTCAAACCTTTGCAACGGGGCGGTAGCTGTCACTGCTGCCAAGATATGCTGCGTTCAAACCTTTGCAACGGGGCGGTCGCTGTCACTGCTGCCAAGATATGCTGCGTTCAAACCTTTGCAACGGGGCGGTCGCTGTCACTGCTGCCAAGATATGCTGCGTTCACACCTTTGCAACGGGGCGGTAGCTGTCACTGCTGCCAAGATATACTAGGTTCAAACCTTTGCAACGGGGCGGTAGCTGTCACTGCTGCCAAGATATGCTAAGTTCGAACCTTTGCAACGGGGCGGTAGCTGTCACTGCTGCCAAGATATGCTAGGTTCAAACCTTTGCAACGGGGCGGTAGCTGTCACTGCTGCCAAGATATGCTACGTTCAAACCTTTGCAACGGGGCGGTAGCTGTCACTGCTGCCAAGATATGCTACGTTCAAACCTTTGCAACGGGGTGGTAGCTGTCACTGCTGCCAAGATATGCTAGGTTCAAACCTTTGCAACGGGGCGGTAGCTGCTACTGCTGCCAAGATATGCTAGGTTCAAACCTTTGCAACGGGGCGGTAGCTGTCACTGCTGCCAAGATATGCTACGTTCAATCCTTTGCAACGGGGCGGTAGCTGTCACTGCTGCCAAGATATGCTAGGTTCAAACCTTTGCAACGGGGCGGTAGCTGCTACTGCAGCCAATACACGCTATGTTCATACCTTAGCCATTTGAGGTTAGCTGTCACTGCTGCCAATAAACGCTATGTTTAAACTTACGCCATTGGGTGTTAGCTGTCACTGCTGCCAAGAAACGTTACGCTATTGGACATTAGATGTCATCGCTGCCAAGAAACGCTCTGTCCATACCTAAGGCATTGCGCGTTAGCTGTCACTGCTGCCAAGAAATGCTATGTCTATACCTAAGCCATTTGGCGTTAGCTGTCACTGCTGCCAAGATATGCTAGGTTAAAACTTTGCAACGGGGCGGTAGCTGTCACTGCTGCCAAGATATGCTACGTTCAATCCTTTGTAACGGGGCTGCAGCTGTCACTGCTGCCAAGATATGCTAGGTTCAAACCTTTGCAACGGGGCGGTAGCTGCTACTGCAGCCAATACACGCTATGTTCATACCTTAGCCATTTGAGGTTAGCTGTCACTGCTGCCAATAAACGCTATGTTTAAACTTACGCCATTGGGTGTTAGCTGTCACTGCTGCCAAGAAACGTTACGCTATTGGACATTAGATGTCATCGCTGCCAAGAAACGCTCTGTCCATACCTAAGCCATTGCGCGTTAGCTGTCACTGCTGCCAAGAAATGCTATGTCTATACCTAAGCCATTTGGCGTTAGCTGTCACTGCTGCCAAGATATGCTAGGTTCAAACCTTTGCAACGGGGCGGTAGCTGTCACTGCTGCCAAGATATGCTAGGTTCAAACCTTTGCAACGGGGTGGTAGCTGTTACTGCTGCCAAGATATGCTAGGTTCAAACTTTTGCAACGGGGCGGTAGCTGTCACTGCTGCCAAGATATGCTAGGTTCAAACTTTTGCAACGGGGCGGTAGCTGTCACTGCTGCCAAGATATGCTGCGTTCAAGCTTTTGCAACGGGGCGGTAGCTGTCACTGCTGCCAAGATATGCTAGGTTCAAACTTTTGCAACGGGGCGGTAGTTGCTACTGCTGCCAAGATATGCTAGGTTCAAACCTTTGCAAGGGGGCGGTAGCTGTCACTGCTGCCAAGATATGCTAGGTTCAAACCTTTGCAACGGGGCGGTAGCTGTCACTGCTGCCAAGATATGCTAGGTTCAAACCTTTGCAACGGGGCGGTAGCTGTCACTGCTGCCAAGATATGCTACGTTCAAACCTTTGCAACGGGGCGGTTGCTGTCACTGCTGCCAAGATATGCTAGGTTCAAACTTTTGCAACGGCGCGATAGCTGTCACTGCTGCCAAGATATGCTGCGTTCAAACTTTTGCAACGGGGCGGTAGCTGTCACTGCTGCCAAGATATGCTAGGTTCAAACTTTTTCAACGGGGCGGTAGCTGTCACTGCTGCCAAGATATGCTAGGTTCAAACCTTTGCAACGGGGCGGTAGCTGTCACTGCTGCCAAGATATGCTAGGTTCAAACCTTTGCAACGGGGCGGTAGCTGTCACTGCTGCCAAGATATGCTAGGTTCAAACTTTTGCAACGGGGCGGTAGCTGTCACTGCTGCCAAGATATGCTAGGTTCAAACCTTTGCAACGGGGCGGTAGCTGTCACTGCTGCCAAGATATGCTAAGTTCAATCCTTTGCAACGGGACGGTAGCTGTCACTGCTGCCAAGATATGCTAGGTTCAAACCTTTGCAACGGGGCGGTAGCTGTCACGGCCGCCAAGATATGCTAGGTTCAAACCTTTGCAACGGGGCGGTAGCTGTCACTGCTGCCAAGATATGCTAGGTTCAAACCTTTGCAACGGGGCGGTAGCTGTCACTGCTGCCAATATATGCTAGGTTCAAACCTTTGCAACGGGGCGGTAGCTGTCACTGCTGCCAAGATATGCTAGGTTCAATCCTTTGCAACGGGGCGGTAGCTGTCACTGCTGCCAAGATATGCTAGGTTCAATCCTTTGCAACGGGGCGGTAGCTGTCACTGCTGCCAAGATATGCTAGGTTCAAACCTTTGCAACGGGGCGGTAGCTGTCACTGCTGCCAAGATATGCTAGGTTCAAACCTTTGCAACGGGGCGGTAGCTGCTACTGCAGCCAATACACGCTATGTTCATACCTTAGCCATTTGAGGTTAGCTGTCACTGCTGCCAATAAACGCTATGTTTAAACTTACGCCATTGGGTGTTAGCTGTCACTGCTGCCAAGAAACGTTACGCTATTGGGCATTAGATGTCATCGCTGACAAGAAACGCTCTGTCCATACCTAAGCCATTGCGCGTTAGCTGTCACTGCTGCCAAGAAATGCTATGTCTATACCTAAGCCATTTGGCGTTAGCTGTCACTGCTGCCAATTAATGCAATAGCCATGTCTAAGGCATCGGGTGTAAGTTGTCACTCCTGCCAAAAAAAGCTATGTCCATACTTAAGCCATTGCACGTTAGCTGTCACTGCTGCCAAGAAACGCTATGTTCATACCTATGTCATGTGACGTTATCTATAACTGCTGCCAGGAAACGCTATGTCCATACCTATGCCATGTGACGTTAGCCGTCACCGCTGTCAAGCATGTGTCCATACCTATGCTATTCGGCTCTTTCTGTCGCCGCTGCCAAGAAACGCTCTGTCCGTACCTAAGCCATTGAGCGTTATCTGTCACTGCTGCAAAGAAACGCTATGTTCATACCTATGCCATTCGGCTCTATCTGTCACTGCTGCCAAGAAACGTTCTGTCCGTACCTAAGCCATTGAGCGTTAGCTGTCACTGCTGCAAAGAAACGCTATGTTCATACCTATGCCTTTCGGCGCTATCTGTCACCGCTGCCAAGAAATGCTCTGTCCTTACCTAAGCCATTGAGCGTTATCTGTCACTGCTGCCAAGAAACGCAATGTACATACCTATACCAATTGACGTTAGCTGTCACTGCTGCCCAAGAAATGTTATGTTATGGGGCGTTAGCCGTCACCGCTGTCAAGAAACGCTGTGTTTTTACTTAAGCCACTGGGCGTTACCTGTCACCGCTGCCAAGAAAAGCTATGATCATACTTATGTCATAGGGCGCTATCTGTCACCACTGACAAGAAACGCTCTGTCCATACCTAGGCCATTGAGCGTTGTCTGTCACAGCTGCCAATAAACTCTCTGTCCATACCTCAGCCATTGAGCGTTAGCTGTCACCACTGATAAGAAACGCTATATCCATACCTAAGCCATTGAGCGTTAGCTGTCACTGCTGCCAAGAAACGCACTGTCCATACCTAAGCCATTGAGCGTTAGCTATCAATGCTGCCAAGAAACGCTCTGACCATACCTAAGCCATTGAGCGTTAGCTGTCACCGCTGCCAAGAAACGCTATGTTCATACCTATGTGATTGGGCGCTATCTGACACTGCTGCCAAGAAACGCTATGTCCATACTTAAGCCATTGCACGTTAGCTGTCACTGCTGCCAAGAAACGTTATGTTCATACCTATGCCATGTGACGATATCTATAACTGCTGCCAGGAAACGCTATGTCCATACCTATGCCATGTGACGTAAGCATTCAATGCTGCCCAAGAAATGTTACGTTATGGGGCGTTAGCCGTCACCGCTGTCAAGAAACGCTCTGTCCATACCTATGCTATTTGGCTCTTTCTGTCCCCGCTGCCAAGAAACGCTCTGTCCGTACCTAAGCCATTGAGCGTTATCTGTCACTGCTGCAAAGAAACGCTATGTTCATACCTATGCCTTTCGGCGCTATCTGTCACCGCTGCCAAGAAACGCTCTGTCCTTACCTAAGCCATTGAGCGTCATCTGTCACCGCTGCCAAGAAACGCTCTGTCCTTACCTCAGCCATTGAGCGTTGTCTGTCACTGCTGCCAAGAAACTCTCTGTCCATACCTAAGCCATTGAGCGTTAGCTGTCACCACTGACAAGAAACGCTATATCCATACCTAAGCCATTGAGCGTTAGCTGTCACTGCTGCTAAGAAACGCTCTGTTTATACCTAAGCCATTGAGCGTTAGCTATCAATGCTGCCAAGAAACTCTAAGTTCATACCTATTTGATTGGGCGCTATCAGGCACTGCTGCCAAGAAACGCTCTGATCATACCTAAGCCATTGAGCGTTAGCTGTCAGCGCTGCCAAGAAACGCTATGTCTATACCTATGTGATTGGGCGCTATCTGGCACTGCTGCCAAGAAACGCTATGTCCATACCTCAGCCATTGAGCGTTAGCTGTCACCACTGACAAGAAACGCTGCGTTCATACCTATGTCATTGAGCGTTATCTGTCACTGCTGCCAAGAAACGCACTGTCCATAACTAAGCCATTGAGCGTTAGCTGTCACCGCTGCCAAGAAACGCTATGTTCATACCTCAGCCATTGAGCGTTAGCTGTCACCACTGACAAGAAACGCTGCGTTCATACCTATGTCATTGAGCGTTATCTGTCACTGCTGCCAAGAAACGCTCTGTCCATACCTAAGCCATTGAGCGTTAGCTGTCACCGCTGCCAAGAAACGCTATGTTCATACTTATGTGATTGGGTGCTATCTGGCACTGCTGCCAAGAAACGCTATGTTCATACCTATGTGATTGGGCGCTATCTGTCATTGCTGCCAAGAAACGCTATGTCCATACCTAAGCCATTGGGCGTTAGCTGTCACCGCTGCCAAGAAACGCTATGTTCATACCTATGTGATTGGGCGCTATCTGGCACTGCTGCCATAAACGCAATGTTCATACCTATGTGATTGGGCGCTATCTGTCACTGCTGCCAAGAAACGCTATGTTCATACCTATGTGATTGGGGGCTATCTGTCACTGCTGCCAAGAAACTCTATGTCCATACCTAAGCCATTGCACGTTAGCTGTCACTGCTGCCATGAAACGCTATGTTCATATCTAAGCCATTTGGTGTTAGCTGTCACTGAAGCGTTAAAAGTGTTAATTTGTGCATTCAAACAGTTAATATGTCATTGTTTAAGAAGAAAATGCATTTATACATGCTTTGAAATAGGAAACCATTTTAGGCCGCTAGGCCGCCAGGCCGCTAATTTCACGCCGCTAGGCAGCTGAAGTGCTACATCGACTTTTTGGAAAAGAATTGAAAAACGCTTCAGAGTGATAATTTGTGCATAAAAACAGTAAATACATCATTGTTTTTGAAGAACAGGCATGTTTAATGCTTTGAAAAAGCTGACTGCTTTATCGACGCTTTTAAAAAAAATGTTGATAATCGCTTATAGCTTCGAAGTGTTAATGTGTGCATAAAAACAGCTAATATGTCATTGTTTTAGAAGAAAATGCATGTATACATGCTTTGAAATGGCATACCATTTTAGGCCGCTAGGCCTCTAGGCCGCCAGGCCGCGAACTTCACGCCGCTAGGCTGCTGGAGTGCTCATTCGACTTTTTTGAAAAAAAGTTGAAAAACGCTTCAGAGTGATAATTTGTGCATATAAACAGTAAATATATCATTGATTAAGAAGATCAGGCATGTTTAATGCTTTGAAATAGCTGACTGCTTAATCGACGCTTTTGAAAAAAATATGTTGATTATCGCTAATAGCTTCAAAGTGTAAATTTGTGCATTCAAACAGTTAATATGTCATTGTTTTAGAAGAAAATGCATGTATACATGCTTTGAAATAGGAAACCATCTTAGGCCGTTAGGCCGCTAGGCCGCCAGGCCGCTAACTTCACTGCGCTAGGCCGCTAGGCCGCTGAAGTGCTCGATCGACTTTTTTTGGGGGAAAATGAAAAACGCTTCAGAGTGATAATTTGTGCATAAAAACAGTAAATACATCATTATTGGTATACTTATGATCGGAAGTAGATCAGCAACTAGGGCAAGCCCGTAGTGGATATCCTATTACCAATCATTTCAATCAAGGAAAACATAGCCTTTTCAATATTTATTTCATTTACATTGTCTTTATCTTATGTTTGGAAAATAATGGGCAAGGCTCGGACGAAGAGTAGATAAAATATCAACGGTTCTGTCACGGTATATCTATGATCAGATCCGACCAATCTATTTAAATACCACAAATTGTCCATAAACAGTTCTTTGAGAGTAGCCAATCGCCGAGCAAAACAATATGCTGAGGAAGCGGTATACTACTCCCTCTGAATACTCAGCTGCTGGGTGTGATTGAAATTTAAATCGTCAGAGCCTTACCAGAGAAGAAGAAAAATTCAAAGCAAAAAACAACAACAAAAAACGAACAAAGCAACTTCAAAATATTGTAATGGCAAATAGCAAAGGAAACACAATAGGAGCAGCACATTTTGAATTGGAATCAGTCAGCTGGAATTCGGCATAAGGTAGAAAGCCGAGTGGTCAGCCCGATGTGCAGTACGATTTCGTTTGTAACTTCGAGTCAATTTCCGAATTCACTGAAAATATATATAGCAAGCAAGCAGAACACATGAACTGTATCGAAAAAAGTATCATTCATAACATATATGCATGTACGTAGGCGAAGCTTGGGGTTTTGGGAGGGTGGGAAAAAATAAATCAGAATTTAATATAAGAGCTGCCACAGACTGACCTTTCTCTTACGATAGTCAGAGCAAAAGAGGCCTGAATAACCATGTGCTTTGTAGGGGGCGCGCACTGCGGCCAATCAGAACAGTGTACTAAATTACGTCACGTAATTGCTGGCGATATGTTTGTAGAGCACTATTAATTAGATGTAATACCAAGATACCAATAACGAAAGCTATCCTTAAAGGGATAACTTTAATTGTTTTAGAAGAACAGGCATGTTTAATGCATTATCGACGTTTTTGGGAAAAAACTGTTGATAATCGCTTCAATGTGTTAATTTGTGCATAAAAACAGTTAAAATGTCATTGTTTTAGAAGAAAATGCATGTATACATGCTTTGAAATAGGATTCAGTTTAGGCCGCTAGGCCGCTAATTTCACGCCGCTATGCCGCTAGGTCGCATAAGTGCTTGATCGACTTTTTTGAAAAAAAGTTGAAAAATGCTTCAGAATGATAATTTGTCCATAATAAGTTAATTTAAAATTGTTTTAGAATAAAAGGTAAAGAAAAATATTCTGAATAGATAACAATTTAAGGCCGCTATGTAATTATATGAATAAAAAACCTTGATTTTTCATTGTTTTTTAAAAAAAACGCATTAACAATTGCTTGGAAATAGAAAAAATAATTAGGCCGCTAGGCCGCAAGGCCGCCAACTTCACGCCGCTAGGCCGCCAGGCCGCTAACTTCACGCCGCTAGGCCGCTAGGCCGCCAGGCCGCTAACTTCACGCCGCTAGGCCGCTAGGCCGCTAACTTCACGCCGCTATGCCGCTAGGCCGCTACCTTCACGTACATCCATGGTGCCAATAAGCGTATTGTTCACACCTATGTATGCATATTTAAGCAGACTGAAAAAATAGTAGACAACTGTTTGATTTTATGATATCTACAAGAGGTAAAAATTATACATACTATTACTTACGGCATTTATTATAATAAAATAGTTATTTCATTTTGGAATGTCCCTAAAGTCGTGCTGTTTTGTATAAGTGTATGCTTTGTTGTACTTTTAGGACGATCTAAGATTTGTATACGTCCACTCATATTTTAATTTATGCATAATTGTATTTAGTCTCAATGTTTGTTCAATTATCAATGGTCATATTTTCCCACTTGAAACTTGTAACTTGTATTTATCATATCTGTTTTCTTTTCCTCTTACCCTTTAACCTGCAGCTGCAAAGCAACGATGCGATCTTCTTTTGTTTCAGATTCAAATTGTTCACCGCGTGCTAGTTTTAAAGATACGTTTGATTAATGGCTCTAAGTACATAGTGGTTGCCAAAATTAAAGGTGCCCTCATGCAAAAAACACTCGTAATATGAGAACGTTGTCTTCTATGAATGCCCTTGTTTTAAGACATTGATAAAAACTATTTTTCAGAGAACTCGTTATTGCTCCAGGATGAACTCGGTGCTATATTTATTACAAAGAAGGTGTCGCCATGTAATATACTGTTTCATAGAAAAAGGTCAACTCACGCTGCGATGACAAAGATAGTGCTAAGGAAGTACCGTATATAGTCTGCCAACAAGTTATAATAAAGTCAAAAAAATATACAAAAGCTACTAACACATCTCCAAACGCCTGAAATGTTAATTGTTGATTGGTTAGGGGTTGTGAGAGCTGATGATGGCATGCAAGCGCCTCTTCGCCGCCTGCAACTTCCAGAGGACCATGCTGAACGCCTTGAGGACACAGGCGTGTGATTTGAGGGGTGAAAGTAGACAGGTCCTTTGTGTTTTAGGACGCATAAAAGGGTGGCAATGAAACTTCTGAAATGGTCATCATCATCATCATCATCATCATCATCATCATCATCATCATCATATCATCATCATCATCATAATCATCATCATCATCATCATCATCATCGTCGTCTTCGTCGTCGTCGTCGTCGTTGTCGTCATAACAATCATCATTATCGATATCGCCGCGGCATCATCATCTTTCTCGTCATCGTCATCGTCGTTGTCTTCGTCATCATCTAAGGTGGAAATGCGCCATAAGTTTCTTAATGAAAATTATCGAGTATCTGAATGTATAGTTTATACATAATTAGTTTAGCCTTGCTTTGAAGACAATAACAAATACAAACAGATCAGAATAACTCCATAGTACACGTATATATCGTAGGTAACCAGTCCTACGTGGACCGCATTCATAAAGCCTCTTAGTGAAAATCATTAGCTAAGACAAATCTTTAAAAACGAATACCCTCTATGTTGTGTCTACATTATTATTATGCCTTTATTATCTGGATCTTTGCTTGCTTATTTTTTATATTTTGGTGTAACAAATTCCGTTTTATTTCTATTCAATTCAACTCAGAAGATAACAACAACATTTTTCATAAAGTTGAAAATCAACACTTCACTAAGAAGCTGTATGGATACAAGCCCGGTGTCATTGATAATGGTGACGAACGTTCCCGGGGGGTGGGGGACGCTCTAACCAAGACCCCTTGTATGAGAGGATGCCATTTGAACATTATATTTCATTTTGTAGTTTGATACGAACATAGTTTGTAAAAAATCTTATTATGTGTAATCAAACCTTTTCAAATGCATTACGATATGAAACAAACAAGAGCAGATGTCTTATTTCGGGTCTTAATCCTTTCTCCAATAATGTTTGTTTTTAGGTTAAATTCATTTTTGGCTTAATATATAGTATTACCGACCTCAAGCTTTAGAACAGATTTGGATCATGTATACTGTAATACTTTATTTTTTCTTATCAGTAACAAAACAGGGCAACTTATTAAGGTTTAAGTTTGCAGTTCTTCAAACTGTCGCAAAACCCTTCCATGAACATGAGTGCATTCATGGAAAGACCATTCATTCATGTTTCAGTTGGCGCTTTTGTCTTTGGACTGGAAATACATTATTTTAACTAAATCTTGTCCATTAATCTACTATACCCCGAAACATAAATTACTGGTTTTCCAATGACTCTTTACAGTGCATTGTTCGGTGCATGCACTGTTGCATTCATTGACTACACTCCTTTATATCATTGTGAGAGGCACATTGAAACTTGCCAATTGTACATTATGTCTAGAGTGCACGAACTTGCAAAAGTGTTAACATTTTGTTTGAGTTCAATTGGTTCCAGCCATGGTCTTGAAATTGGTTGCTTTGTTAGACCCTTAGTTTATACTAATTTCGTTCATTGCGATTGTGATGAAAGCTGATAGCTTATAGCAGCATGTCCGTTCAGGATAGAAACCAGTACTTGTATACTTTATAGAGAACTACATGTTAAACGACAATGCTTTATGCTACGTCTAATGCCTACAAGTCAAAATGTCATATGCGTGCGCGTGTGTGTGTGTGCCTTTCTTCATGTCTGTCCGTCTGTCCTTCTGTCTGTCTGTCTCTCTGTCTGTCTCTCAGTTTGTGTTCCTCTGTCTGTTTCTCTGTTTAAGTTTCTTTATCTGTGTTTTATTTGTGTCGTTCTGTCTGCACCTCTGTCTATCTTTCTGTCTGTATGTCTCAGTCTGTCTCTCTTTCTGTGTCTCTCTGTTTATCTCTCTGTTTGTCTCTCTGTTTGTGTATCTCTGTCTGTGACTCTCTGTCTCTCTGTCTGTTTATCTGTCTGTTTCTCTGTGTCTGTGACTCTTTGTCTGTATCTCAATGTATGTCTTTTTGTTTGTATCACTCTGTCTGTCGCTCTGTTTTTCTCTCTGTCTGTGTCTCTGTTTTTCTCTCTGTCTGTCTCTCTTTCTCTCTGTCTGTCTCTCTGTTTTTCTCTCTGCCTGTCTCTCTGTTTTTCACTCTGTCTTTCTGTCTGTGTCTCTCTGTTTGTCTCTCTATATGTGTTTCTCTGTATGTGCCTCTTTGTTTGTGTTGATCTGTCTGCGTCTCTTTGTTTGTGTATCTCTGTCTGTGTCTCGTTGTTAGTGTTGCTCTGTCTGCGTCTCTCTGTCTCTATCTCTGTATGTGTCTCTCCGTATGTGTCTCCTTGTTAGTGTTGCTCTGCATGTGGCTCTCTGCCTGTGTCTCTATGTCTGTGTTTCTATGTTTGTTGTACTGTCTGTGTCTCATTGTCAGTGTCTCTCTGTTTGTCTCTCTGTTTGTTTATCTGTTTGTCTACCTGTCTTTCTCTATGTTTGTTTCTGTGTTTGTGTCTCTATCTGTATCTCCCTGTCTGTGTCTCTCAATCTGTAACTCCCTATCTGAGTTTCTCTGTTTGTCTTTCTGTAACGGTCTATCTCTGTTTCTCTGTTTATATTCTTTATCTGTGTTTTTATTTGTGTCTTTCTGTCTGCTTCTCTGTCTGTCTCTCTCTCTGTTTCTGTGACTCTTTGACTGTATCTCTGTCAGTCTTTCTGTTTGTGTCTCTCTTTCTGTGTCTCTCTCTCTGTATCCTTGTTTGTGTCTCTCTGTCCTCCCTATCTGAGCTTTAATTTGTGTATCTCTGTCTGTGACACTCTGTCTATCTCTCTGTCTATTTTATCTGTCTGTTTCTCTGTGTCTGTGACTCTTTGTCTGTATTTCTATGTCTGTCTTTCTGTTTGTACCACCATGTCTGTCTCTCTGGTTTCCTCTCTGTCTGAGTTCCTGTCTGTCTCCCTCTCTCTGTCTGTGTCTCTCTGTATGTCTCACCGTCTGTGTAACTCCGGCTGTGTCTCTCTGTCTGTGTCTCTCTGTCTATGTTTCTCTGTCTGTGTCTCTTTGTTAGTGTTGCTCTGTCTTTGTATTTCTGTCTGTGTCTCTTTGCCTGTCTCTCTGTCTGTGTCTCTCTATTTATTTCACTGCCTGTTTATCATTCTTAGTGTTTTTCGTTGTTGTCTCTGTGTCTCTCTGTTTGTGTCTCTCTTTTTGTGTCTCTCTGTTTGTCCTTCTGTTTGTGTCTCTCTGTTTGTGTCTCTCTGTCTGTGTCTCTCTGTTTGTCCCTCTGTCTGTGTCGCTCTGTTTGTCTCTCCCTGTCTGTGTCTCTCTGTCTGTCCCTCTGTTTGTGTCCCTCTGTCTGTGTCTCTCTGTTTGTGTCTCTGTGTCTTTGTCTCTCTTTGTGTCTCTCTGTCTTGGTCTCTCTGTATGTGTCTCATTGTTAGTGTGCTCTGTTTGATAAACCCTGTCCGAGTCTCTTTGTCTTTGTCTTATAGCTGTGTCTCTCTGTTTGTGTCTCTCTGTCTGTGTATCTCTGTTTTAATCCCTCTGTTTCTCTGTTTAAGACCCTCTGTCTGTTTCTCTGTCAATCTCTATGTTTGTGCCTTTTTATCTGTGTCTTTCTGCTAAAGTCTCTCTGTCTGTTTCTCTGTGTGTTTCTTTCTGTTTGTCTCTCTTTCTGTGTCTCTCTGTATATCTCGTATGAACTATTTCGTATGAAGAATGAGTGGAATGTCGGTTTGTTTGAAAAAAGAAATATTCATCTGGGTCACAAATTGCAATGAAGAAAGTTGCAAAACAAACAGTAATGTACAAGTATGTACAAAAAACGATGAATATCATCAGCTCGCAGGAAGATGGCTGACGGTCCGTGGTATATCTGTCTGTCTGTCTGTCTGTCTGTTTGTCTGTCTATCTGTCTATGTTTATAAATATGTCTATGTCTATAACTGACAAGTGTTTTTTATTTTACTTTTAGTATCAAGAGTAGACCTGCCAAAACGCATTGTGTTACCAGAATACGCTGGATACTTCTTTTCCGAGTACGTCGCCAACGACTTCGGTCACTTCCATGAGCTGTAGGTAGCGCTCAAAAAGAATGACGTCACGATAGCCCAAACACATGCCGACGCTCGATCAAGGGGGAGTAACTATAGTTATTCTGCTAAACGTCGGCAACATGGCGATTGTCTCCCGTGTTGAGCCGTTCGGATTGTCCTTGTACGGAAAGGGATTGACTATATATTTTCGGCCTTCAATATTGCATTGGTCTGTTATGATAAGCATTTGTCCGGTATCCCGGTTATATGATTATTATAGTTTATATATTATTTTTCATTGATATAGCCTTAAGCAAATGTATCCGTATATGATACTTCATTTCTTTACTGACATCGCATTTTATTAGTGATGGTGTTATATAAAGCTCGAAGAATAGTAAATAGTTGCAGTAAATAGAAATTTTGATATAAGCAGATACCATGTTATCTAGTGTTTTACACATTATTCTCTTCTCTGTTTATAAAGCTTGAATAAGGTTTGGACTTAACATTTCTTCAGTACCGCATTTAAGATTGTGTTGTCGTGGTTTGTTGTTGTTTTCTCCAAGACAATCTCTAAATAACTTGTCTTTCATGCATATCAGGCCTTGTCTAAGTCATGAAAATATGTTGATCAATAGTTAAAAACAGTTAATGATTTCTCCCATAACTGAAGAGGAATCTGAAGACGGTTTAGTCTGGTTCCCTGCTGCCTGATATTTCATACAGAACGATAACGATAGTGTTAGGGGAAGGTTCTCCAGACTAAAGACGATTTTTTCAAGTTAAAAAAATGCTGATTTGTGCTCCTTGACTAACGGCCATCTAGCTACTAAGCTCTGGTTTTCTAGTGATTTATTCATAGTGCTAAAAGTCAGTTTTAAAACAAAACTAATTTTGCAGGTTAAACTACTGTGCAACCTTATAGGCGGAACCACATTATGGTAAATACCCGCGTACGTTTTACAGCGCTGTTACAAAAATTAGACGCTTGCGTCAATAAATGATTTTTTTGTGCAAGGCCAATAGCATGTAAAATATCGTTCACTATGGAATTTAAAAGAAATTTATTTTGAAAAATGCTGCCATCCGATTGGTTTTAAAATGTGTTTTCAACAATTATATCTCTACATTGATAAAAATGCCACTGCCTAATAAGACATGTCTGGCGAAACTGATCAAGGGGAGCAACTGTTGTTACTCTGCTGAACTCGAGACCAGTGTTACTGACCCTTGTTGAGCCGGGAGGTTGACGACTCTCGCGGGATTTCAGTGAGATGAGATAGAAAAATTGTCACCGCTACATATTCTGTTGTCCTTAACGATATTGATACTTAAATGTCCAGCATATTTGATGAACTCAAGCTTATACCTGATAATATGTATAGTTTTATAGATATAGAGGACTTCGTAGTTTTCTTCGTAATATATTTGTTGTTTAATATAGGCAGATGACACAGCAGTATTAAAGGATCTGCAGCTGGTTCTTAATGCCAAGAATGTTATAGAAGTAAAAGGTTAATGTTACAAAAGCTATATTCGTTTTGTTTTCTAGAACGGCCATCTTTTTATTATCAAGGGAATGTTGTTGAGGTTGTTGATCACTTTAGCTACCTTGGAAATTTGTTAAAGCTGCACTCTCACAGATTTACCGTTTTTACAACTTTTTTTATTTTTTACTTGAAAAGAGCAAATTTTTGCGTAGATATCTGCAAACTAATGATATAAGATTGCTGACAAAAAAAACGTTACTAACGGTTTAAGAAAAAAGCATAACATCATTTTTTGAACTTAAATATAAAAATCTGCAATCTAATTTTTTGTCAGCAGTTTTATACAACTGTTTCCATGGATTTTCGCAAAAAAATGGTTTGTTCCAAGACAAAAAAAATATAAAAAAAAGTTGTCAAAACGTTCAATCTGTGAGAGTGCAGCTTTAAATTACATTGGGATATTTACAAAAATAAAATGTCATCTTTGTAGTCAAGCTAGTAGTGCTATGTTTTCTCTTCTGATTAAAATTCGTGCTATTACCTGTAAATATTCAGATACACCTTCGATAAAATGGTTTGTCCAATTAAACAATATGCATCGGAAATCTGGGGTGCGTGAAAACAACACTGTTATGTCTCAGTTTCAGCTGAAGTTTCTAATAACAATGTTGAATCAAAGCGCGAGGCGCTGAAAGACTGCGGGCAAATATGTGAGAGTTGCAAATTTTATTTGAACTATGGGAATGGGTGAAGAGCACATTTGAAGTTACAGTCAATGCTCTTTTCAATCGCGTCTAAAGGTTTTTCGGTGCTTTGATTAGATAGCATACGTTTGACAAATTTTATGAACTTGCACGTTTTAATTCTTTAAGGAAAATGATTTTATTTTTACGAGCAACTTTAGCAATAATACCTTTAAAAATGCAGAGCTTATCAGATAATCGTTTTCCCGCGGTGAGGACAAACATGTGGTCAGTTAATGTATGTAGAAACTATGTTTAGAATATAGGTCAGTTAATGAAGTTGAAACTGTTTTTAGATTATCGAAACTAGTCTGTTTTTATGAATGAGAATAGGATTTTGCTTTTTAAAGTTTATTGATAAATTTAATGTTATTTATGTTTAATGTAAGTACCTGTGTAGAAACAGTACTAGTGCTGTTATGAATGCTTCGTACTCTTTGGATGTTAAACAGGTTTAATCCGAACTACTTTGCTTCACCAAACATATGCATGACTCATTGTCGTATCAGGGCATGTGTGCTTATATAAATTGAAAGCCTAATGTCTTAAACCATGCCAAGAATACACCGGAACGAAGCTTTTATGCAAAAATGAAAACATCTCATTAGAAATATAAACGCCTAAAATCATAGAATGAATCTTATCTTGTTATTGTGTAGCAGGTAAATTACAATGTATAGTATTTGAAGCATTAGCAATGCGGACACAACTATTTTAACACTAAGACAATAATTATATTTGTTTCTTATCTCATAAAAGTCAAATAAAAAATCACCATTACAAATAATCGTGCTTCAGGGTCACGTCAGATTTAAATAACAAATCCTGCAGGCGATGTGACACTTGTGGTCGGTAGTAATTTCTGAAACATCATGGACTAAACTAGGGTGAATATCAAGACTGTATCTTATCTTCCTACCAGAGCCTCCATTTTCTCCCACCTCAGATAAGTAGATCCAATAATTTAACCATGCTAGATATACTTATCTTGCCCACGGGCGAAGATAAAATGCCCGTATGGAACTCCTATTTAATGGTCACAACATTGTAATTACCTCCCTTGTTGAAGACTGTCGTCAGTAGCATCAAGGAAATCTTGTCTTATGGTAATATTTAGAACGCTAATTATTTATCTCTCGCTTCAAATGTCACCATAAAACAGTTTTCAAGCACCATTCAAGAAATAATGCTTCGTTCTCCTTAGAACTATTTAAAAAGACCGATTTGACTATTAACATTTACTGGATCATTGCGCGCATATCCATGACAACCACGTGCTATCGCATATCCATACGCAATTATTTTCACTAAGCACAAAAGAGTTCCAGCAAAAATACATTTTTGCTTAATTTTGTTTAAATGAGGTGGGAGAAAAAGCATCTACCATAGCCGCTCGTGTAAGATAGGTTCATCCCGACCCTCGCGCAGGGTGTTTTGCGGAAACTCGGTAAACCTCGTTTCCGCAAAACACCCTACGCTCGGGTCGGAATGAACCTATCTTACACTCTCGGCCATGGAAGATACTTATAATCTTGACCCTCATTTATCTGATAAATATAACGATCTAAAACTAGTTATATTCTGCTAAAAATAAAACGCCGGGATACATAATTACAGCGCGGAAATAGCCGAACAAGCAAAAACTCATACTCGGACTGCAACACGACCAATCCATTTGTATGGTTTCGACGTCATTCTGCTAAACATAGAGCGCATTGAGACAAAAAAAATGGTTAAAACGACATGAATAGAAGTAGTTCTTTGGAGTTTGTGGTCTTAATACTACCTGCGCGTATGCGCAGATAGTCTAAAAATAATAAGCCAAGCCCGCCAAATTATTGTCTTGTATGGTGTGTTAATAGTTTTTCCTTAAGATGTTCAACTGCTGGTGTAACATCCGGTAAGTGACACACAAGGGAGGGGGAGGGGGGATAGCGAGCAGCTAAAAGAAAAGTAGTTTTTCTTTTCAGCATTACAGCGACTACATATCGGACACGCTATAATATGAAGATTACACAAATCAGAATAAAGATCACTAAGGTCAGTCCTGATACGTGCATATTATACTGACCAGCGGCGTTTCCACAGACGAATATTAAAGATTGAACAACAGGCCCTTTAAAATTTTGTTGTAAGTTACGCTTGAAAGACGAATATGTAGGCGAATGACTTTTGTCTATATCGAGTTAATTCCACGAAGAAATGACGGAAGGAATCGTCGATCGACTGTATATCTTTATTCTTCTTTTAGGGAAACAAGATACAGATGCATATTCAAGGACTGGTCGCTAGTAAAAAGGGTATTTTTTTTTAGTTAAAGTTTGAATTTAAGAGCTTGCATTCAATCAAGAAACGTTTTTGCAGAAGTAATGATGTTGTCAATATACTGGTGCAGGGTGACGTCCTAAATGCTTGTGTCCATCAAAATATTTAATGGCTGTTACATGTATATCAAATATAAGTTGTTTATGCGGTTTATTGGAGTGTGTATAAAACATTGCTTTATTTTTTTTATTGATTGGACCAGTCAGAAATGGTTTGCATGTCAGCATTTATAGTGTTTTCCATATGATTTGTGCTAACTGACGAGACAGTAACTGAATATAAACTAAACTATTAGAAAGAAATACAGTTAAAAGTTGTGCCTTGAAGTGCGTCACCTAAGTCAATAATGTATTTGACAATGAGTAGAGGACATATAACAAGACCCTGTGGTACACCTGCTATAATGAGTTTAAACGGAGAAAATGTGTCCCAAACACTTACTGAATTCTTCTTTGTAAGCAATGGGATATCAAGTTGATTACGTTTCCTGTAGTTCCGTACTCATTTTAGTTTAAAATTAAAGCCGCGATGAAAAACGCTTTCAAAGGCCTTGGATATATCGCAGAAAACAAGGGTATTTACTTGTTTGTCGTCGAATGATTTGCATTTTTGATTGTAGCTATCAATAAGTTTAAAACTTGACAAACTCTTTATCTGAGATTGTTTTAATGCATATAGTAGCATACATGTCTAAATATAATATGTTCCAATACATTTCCGTATAAAAAATGGATGTCATTAAGTACGATCGCCTTTTAATATAGAGGCAAGATGTTTGCAAATAACCATATTTAAGGATAAATTCCATAGAAAGTAGCAAAATAATCGTTCAGGGAATCTGCTTTCTGTAAGTCAGTAAACAAATATGTGTTATCACGATTGTGCAACGGAGGTATGCTATTTCCATTCTTTGTATTATTATTTTTTACAAGCATTCGACAATTTTCCAATAGAAACACGATTTTAAGCTATTAAACTCAACCATCTTTTCACAGTTACTGAAGAAAATTCTTATATAAGTAACTTTGTTCTTTATTTTTCTTTGTTGAGACCAATTATATGGCTTATAAATTCAAAGTGGCCGTTTTCTTTGGCGTATCACGTTGTTCTAATATTTGAGTTGAACAAACGCTTATCTCAGCTTCTAATAGTTGCAAAATAGGTTTGGAGGCAACTTTTAATTATGCAGCTGAACATATTACTAAACAAATGTGAGGCTTCATTAATGCTTCCTTCGTTTAACGCGCCAATCAGTGCTAGAATAAGATTGTCTATTTGATTAAAATCCGCTTCCTTCGTTTAACGCGCCAATCAGTGCTAGAATAAGATTGTCTATTTGATTAAAATCCGCTTCCTTCGTTTAACGCGCCAATCAGTGCTAGAATAAGATTGTCTATTTGATTAAAATCCGCTTCCTTCGTTTAACGCGCCAATCAGTGCTAGAATAAGATTGTCTATTTGATTAAAATCCGCTTCCTTCGTTTAACGCGCCAATCAGTGCTAGAATAAGATTGTCTATTTGATTAAAATCCGCTTCATACATTTCCTTCAGTTGAAGAACTTGATCGGATATATTATCACTTATGTGTGAAATAGTTTCACAAGCTCCTTCGTCTGAGACGCTTATAATTCTGTTCTGATACCGCGGTAGGGTCTAAGATAAGTATAGTATTATAAATATTCGTAACTCTAGTAGGTGTGTTTATGTAAATTATATTTAAGTTAGCGGTTAGTAAGTAATTATGAAGCTAATATTTCTAACGTATGATAAAGGCATCTGTATTTATTACCTTTCTCGTTTACTTATCGAGATTATGTTGCAGTATTTTATTAAAATAATAAGAAAATAATTATGTGTGTCTTTTCAATCATAATAATCTCATACTGTCAGAAAACATTTGAACTGAACTTGCTCATATTTGTTTCATTTAAAAAAATAACAGTCTACATTCAAAATTGAAATTGAAAGGAATTTAATTAGATATATAATTAGTTAATATACTTAAAGGATTACCATTTCACTATCATGGCATAAGAGTCTCAAAGAAAGACCAAATTGACCAATTGAAAACCAAATAGTTTAATCATACATAAACATGATATTTCACACTTTTCAATCCTTTGTAGAATTATCTTTCGAGACATTTAAAAAAAAAGTTTGATAAAATAAATAAAGTTGTTTTAAAGCAATGTCCATCTTTTCTTTTGTTTTATTTGGCACATGTTTACCGTTATAGTGCGTTGATATGTCCATTTTTGGACTCGAATGAGAACATTTTAAATACAATGTATAAGATGTTCAAAGGTACATAGAAGATAATTGTGAACTATTACTAGCATATGGTAGAAAATACGTGCTTACACACGATAATTTTATTATGTTGAGTACATTTTGGAAAATAATAAAGAAATCTATGTGTCTTTCAAAACCAATATTGTAAGACTATCTGAATCATTTTAACTGTACAAATTCAGATTTGACTGTTTCGATAAAAAAACAAAATCAGAATCGTGTGTGTACTTCTAAGAATATATATCAGCTGAAATTGGAGTGCGGTAGCTTTCACATGTATTTTGAACCTTTATTTCACTCCATTTTGATAGCATACATATTTCAAACATTTTAACCTGTCGAGAAAATGAAGTAAAATATTACTTACACATTACCCATTAGACCACATTTTAGCAAATATAAAGCCAATTTAGATGAAAACAAACGCATGTGCATCTCTAAAGAAGCTTACACAGATCACATCAGACCACATTTTGGCAAATACAATGCCAATTTAGATCAAAACAAACCCATGTGCAGCACTGAGTAAGCATTCTCAGTGTCAGACCCCATTTTGGAAACCATAAAGCCCATTAAGATCCAAACAAACCCATGTGAAGCTCTAAGTAAACATACACAGTGCCATTTAGACTACATTTTGGAAACCATAAAGCCCATTCCGACCAAAACAAACCCATGTCCAGCTCTAAGTTAGCATACTCAATGCCCTTAAGACCACATTTTGGGAACGATATAGTATATTTAGAGCAAACCAAATCCAAGCAAGACTCATAACGGGTGATTCATTTTTATATGATATGATATATTTGGCCAATGAAATCCGAAGTTTGTTCTTCGTTTTAAATTTACTTGTACATCCTATAAGTTTTTTTTTTCATATTTGACTAGTTTCCCTTCATTCCACATTTTTTTTCAAAACATTTGACCCCTTTTCAATTTCAAGCTGCTTTCTTTTTACACATTAAAATAAATTAAATAAAATGAAGAAGAATTACAGAATTTGGCAATATTTTTTTAACCAAACTGAACTTGAAATATCTTCAAAACGATACTTTAGTATATAGATCGGCAATCTCTAAAAGTAAGCTATATATTTGTGTATCAACAACCTTTTATATATTTCATTAATGAGAGTAGATGGTAACATAACTGTTGTTAAGGAAAATGTTCAATAATTATCATGTATAAAAGTGAATTGCTTTTTGTTTATTTACTTAACTCTAGTAACTGAATGGTTAGGATCCGCCTACTGGTTACCATTCAGATTTGGGAGTTACTTTATAGACGAAAACCAAGAAAACACTCCAACAACGTACAATTTTGTGTTATGACCTTATAGTAACCATTATGTCGTCTGTCCTGTGGGTTAATTTATAATTTCAAGCATGTTATAAAATAAAAACACTGCTTGTATTTAGACATAGGTATGTAGTCAAATATTTAACTGGAAAACTTAATGGTAACGCCAATTTCTGCACTTTCATTATGCAATGTGAACTGGTAAACGTTTTTAGAAACACTGACACTGTTCTCTGAAAACTGACCTAATATTGAAATATATATATATTCATGATAACAAGTTCTGCAATCACACGTTGTTAATAAACATGCAATGGTAAACTTTAAAAAGAGAAGAAAATAGACAATAGACATGATCTCTTAAAGATACAAGAATTTTGTGTAGTTGTATGTTGACCTTAAAATGAACTTGACCTTGACATTGAAGAGATCACTTATGCATGGTAACATGAAACACATTATGAAATAGATGCATGACATACATTTAGATATACTATTGACTAAGACCTATAGTGTAACACTTGCACAATTTGCCTTATTAATAAGACTCTTACAGCAATATCAACACCTTTGGCACTCTGTAATGATATCAAATCTGCACCTATTCAACAAAATCAAAAACCTTTACGTTATTAATATTGTTATAAATGAAGGATCATACAATTTGCATTTCTGCCGCCACATTTTGACACAAACTATACACAAATAAAAAAAAATCAACAATAATACAGGAAAAATAAATTATTCGGGTATATTTTATTATTTGACCTTGAAAAAATGACCTTGTTCTTGAAAGAGTTAAGGTTGTATGTCAATTTGAAGAACATTATGAGAGAAGTCATATCCACGAGAATGTTTCTGCTTATATTGAAACATTACATTTTTACTGAATTGGCAACTTATAAAAGCCATCTGTTCTTATCATTTTTAGCTTATTCTGAGTATTGATTGTGTGTACGCCATTTTGAATATCTCCATGGTTACAGCATATAGGGTGCATTCAAAATAAAATATTGAAAAAAAACATATACAGCAGTTCATTTTGGTACATATATAAGCTTGTTACACATTATCATTTTTTAAATAATAAAAGAAAGAAGCCTATCCGATAATGTATTTTTCTCAAAATTAGCATTTTGACCTCTAAAATGGCCTTGACCTTGAAAATATAAATAAACTTGAATATGAACAGTAGTGAGTGAATGTATATATTTAAAAATAATTTGGTTTTAATAATTATTTACTTTCAAAATATTAACAACCTATTATTTGATTATATTTCATATTACAAATTTTGGCGGCCATTTTGAACGCCATCTTGAATTTGGCAAATTCGCAAGAGCTGCCATGTGGCCAAAGGCTCTTTTCAATATGTCCATGAGTATACATATTATAAAGCGTAAATTGTTATACAAATAAATCACAGGTCGTAAGACATGGTGCATTAACAGCGAAAATAAGATATGTTTTCTGCTCATAATACATATGAAAAGTGTTTAGTAATTCGAACGCTTTATGCACATACATCGCCAAATTTCTATTAACAACAGCTTTTTGAGAGGTCATCAACTCAATAAACTTAAACATATTCCGTCTTTTAAAGTACATGTACCGTTATATGACACAGAATACCCTCGGGGGCAATTTTAACCTGCTCTAGACTTGGACCAAAGACTCTCTCCTGTGGGTATTTGCGAGTATATGCACGTATTTTCCCTGTCATACTCAAAATACCTTTGGGGCAAATCAATTGTTGCGTTTATATTGTAATACATGAAACACCCACTGGGCCAATATACCCCAACTCCGAGCGTTGAGCAAATCTGTCCCTGAGGTTCTTTTCGTTTATATGCACATATTTGCTCCGTTTATATGCACACTAGTGTGTTTTCATTCTTTATATTGTTTCCCTCATAATGGAGAAATATTAACACCATACTGTGGGCTGGATACAAAATAGAGTGTTTTCATTCTAAATATTGTTTCTCTCATAATGAAGAAATATTAACCAACACTACGCTGGCTGGGAACACAAAAGTGTGTTTTCATTCTAGTGTAGGCTGGATACAAACTAGTGTGTTTCATTTTCTTTTATTGTTTTCCTCTGTTCGTCTTTGTAAACAGATGTACTTCTACATCACCCATTTTCACTCGTAAGGTGATCAAATTGAGAACAAGAAACAAAGGAGATAAGACAGACAAAAGGTGTGGCATTTGTTATCAGACAATGAAAAACATTTCGAAAATGACCTTTGCTTGTTTAAGATCATAATTAAGGTAATATTCATGGGAGATTCAATCATGTATTCGTTTCTGGCGTTCGTAATTCTCCTTGGTATTGCGGGTGTCCACAGCCAGGCACAACCAAGTTAGTACAATTTTGTATACAGTTTATAAAGAGTAGATTATTTAAGATATTAAATGCATGGCCTAGCGACAACTAGATGCTAGAGGGGGGGGGGGGTGCACGTACTAGCTACCATCAAAGCGAGATAGCTATTAGTATAGTTCGTATTAAATTCAAAGACAGTCTGCTCAATTTATCACGATGATATTTAAATAAATTGATCATAGTGAAAAATGTCCTTTGTCTAAAGTATAAAGCAAACTACAATATATGCTTATCCAAGTGTATAAAACAATATGAAACTTATCCATATTATATATATATTTTATAGCCAAATCTATGCAGAAAGTCACAACAAATCCATGACCAAACGATAAAGGAAAAAAACAAACCGCAACGCTGCGGGCTGGACAAATGTATGAAACAAAGTTAACAAAGTGAAACATATCGTTGACCAAATGTATGAAACAAAGAATAATATGTCGTCGACCAAATGTTTGAAACAAATAACAATATATCGTTGATCAAATGTAATAAACAAAAAATAACAAATGTATGACACAAAAATCAACATGTCGTTTAACAAATATTTGAAACAAAGAACAACATGTCGTTGACCAAATATATGATGCAAAAATTAGCCAATGTATGACACAAAAATCGAAGTGTCAATGAACAAATGTCTGAAACATTATATATATCGAAACATATAACATATCGTTGACCAAATGTATGAAACAAAGAACAACATATCGTTGACCAAATGTATGACCCACAAAGAACAACATATCGTTGACCAAATGTTTGAAACAAAGAACAGCATATCGTTGACCAAATGCATGAACCAAAGAACAACATATCCGTTGTCCAAATGTATGAACCAAAGAACAGCATTTCTCCCACCTCAGATAAGTAGATCCAAAATTTTTGTCGTGCTGGAAATTCTTTTCTTACCCACGGGCAAAGATGAAACAAATATCGCATGGAACTCCTTTTTTATTCTCGTCACTCAATTGCCTCCCTTGTTGAAGACCGTCGTCTGTTGCATCAAGGAAACCTTGTCTTGTAGCAGTATTTAAAATCCTCATTAATTATTTTCCTTTTTCAAATGGCACCATTAACAAGTTTTCACGCTCCATTCAAACTATATTGCTGCACTCATCTCAGAACTATTTAAAGAACTATTTGACTATTTATATAATCTGAATCACTGCGCGCATATCCATGACAAATCCACGAAATATGACATATCTATACGCACCTTTTTTCTCTACGCACAAAAGAGTTCCAGCGAAATCTACATTTTCTCTTTATTTTGTTTAACTGAGGTGTGAGAAAACACATCTACCATAGCCGCTCGTGTAAGCCAGGTTTATCTCAACCCTCGTGCAAGGTATTCTGCGGTAAACCTCGTTTCCACAAAACACCCTACGCTCGGGTTGAACCTGTTTTACATTCCCAGCCATGAAAGATACTTATAATCGTTGAATAAATGTATGAAGCAAAGAACAGCATTCCGTTGACCAAATTTATGAAGCAAAGTTACAGCACATCTTTGACTAAACGTATGAAGCAAAGTTACAGTATATCGTTGCCAAATGTATGAAGCAAAGAACAGCATTTCGTTAAATGTATGACGCAAAATTACAGCATATCGTTGCCAAATGTATGAAGCAAAGCTACAGCGTATCGTTGCCTAATGTATGAAGCAAAGCTACAGCGTATCGTTGCCTAATGTATGAAGCAAAATTACAGCATATCGTTGCCAAATGTATGAAGCAAAGCTACAGCGTATCGTTGCCTAATGTATGAAGCAAAGCTACAGCGTATCGTTGCCTAATGTATGACGCAAAGATACAGCGTATCGTTGCCAAATGTATGAAGCAAAGCTACAGCGTATCGTTGCCTAATGTATGACGCAAAGCTACAGCATGTCGTTGCCAAATGTATGAAGCAAAGCTACAGCGTATCGTTGCCTAATGTATGACGCAAAGCTACAGCGTATCGTTGCCAAATGTATGAAGCAAAGCTACAGCGTATCGTTGCCAAATGTATGAAGCAAAGCTACAGCGTATCGTTGCCTAATGTATGACGCAAAGCTACAGCGTATCGTTGCCTAATGTATGAAGCAAAGCTACAGCGTATCGTTGCCTAATGTATGACGCAAAGATACAGCGTATCGTTGCCAAATGTATGAAGCAAAGCTACAGCGTATCGTTGCCAAATGTATGAAGCAAAGCTACAGCGTATCGTTGCCTAATGTATGACGCAAAGCTACAGCATGTCGTTGCCAAATGTATGAAGCAAAGTTACAGCATATCGTTGCCTAATGTATGAAGCAAAGCTACAGCATGTCGTTGCCAAATGTATGAAGCAAAGCTACAGCATGTCGTTGCCAAATGTATGAAGCAAAGTTACAGCATATCGTTGACCAATTGTATGAAGTAAAGAACAGCATTTCGTTTACCAAATTTATGAAGTTTCAGCGTCAGCGTATCGTTGTCAAAGTTTCAATGCATGGGTCAAAGAAAAACGTGTCTTTGGTAAAATGAATGCATCAAAGAAAACGCTTCTGTCTTGATATGTATGGCTCAAAGTGTAACTGATACTTGGCCAACTGTATGTATCAATGTGTGACTTAAGGTAAAATATATTTATCAAAGCGAAACTTATACGTGGTCAAATGTATGAATGAAAGCCAAAGTTATACTTTGCAAAATGTTTGTATGAACGCACACCGTACCCTTTGTCAGATGCATTGATCAAAGTGAAACGTTACCTTTGTCAAATTTGTGTATACATTAAAAAGGATAGCTTAACTTACACACAAGAAGATCATAAATTTCCTTGGTAAAATAAAATGAGCGCTATGTTGGGGTATTTGAAGTAAGCACGAGGAAATTTTTTTTTTTGGTCAATTCGGTCATTTAGCTTCGGTCATTCAAACTGACCAGACGTAGTTTTTTATGATGGATTTTGTATATGAGTTTATATGAGTTTATGATATTTTTGCAATATTTCTGATCTATAAGACGTGATCGAGTTGAGTTGAGGTTGATTATTAACACACGCCTAGAATTTGATAGCAATTTGTGAATATATGTCATGTTGTTGCATATTATTGACTGTATTATGCATTCATATATATGTTGTGTGTATATTTTTATAAGGATGGTTCAATGAAGTAGTCATATTATATAATGTTTTTTTGTGTGCTTGTTGAATGTGTCGCTCATACCCACTAATGTCCCTCGATCTTAAATGACAATTATGCTTATTATAAACTATAGCGTCATGTGAAATCGGTTAAAGATGTCCGGGCCGAAAACGTGAGTTCGTCCCACAAATTCGTCTCACAAGCGTTTTAAAATAAATTATTTTAAACTAAATAATAGAGTCATGCGCGGACCTGTACCGGACCAACATCCTCCGCAAGAACGGGGTTTTCATGGTGTACAACAATCAGGGCCAGCAGTTCCGCGTATATTGTGACTTCCGGCACGGGTACGGATACACGTTCATATCACCTGACACGCGTGTGCACGTGGACATGGACAACTTCGTTACTAACAAGTACCAACTTTTGATCAAATTGTTTTTACTGGTTACTAAATTTACTTTATTATTATGTTATAAAAAAAAATAAAACATGGTTCAGACCGATATCTGTACCATTATTAAAAAAAACCTTGCCGATTCACTGTTAGAAAATTGGTGGTAATGTAAAGGTACATGTATAAATAACAACCTTGCTTAAAGCACTTTTCTATGTTTCTCTAGTATCGATTGCTTGTCCTCCTTTATAAGTTCACAACTAATTAAGCACTTTAACGCATTGGAAACTACAGAGACAAGCTTATTAGCCCAACATTTAACCAATCCTTTGTTCAAAGGCACAAATATCAAGCACAATTGATATCACATAAGACACAACGCTACACGACAGCTTACTTAACAGCATACTTTGTCATTGATGGATGTTAGAGAAACCGCGCCTTGGTACGGTCTGTCAACTCCCTGGAGACTTACCTTGTTGACAAAGACTCAAGACTCAGACTCATCTTATGTCGCGCATGTCTTTATTTTTCTCCAGATCACACGTGTTGATCATGGACCACCGGAAAGACGGCACCCAGTACTTGGCGGCGATTTCACAAATATCTCAATACCAGAACATCCCTTTGTCCATTCAGTGGAATAGCTATACCGGATACACCTCTATGCAGAACCCGACTATGGGGCCGTACATCTACGTCGGACTCATCCCGAAAGCAAACACTCACCGCGGCGGCACAGAGGGATACAACGAGGACGGGCGTGATCTTACTTTCGTTAACTGTGATGGGAACACCAACAGCTACTTCGTTTTCCTACTTAACGGAAACAACGCCGCTCCCTCCCCGTATCACCCAACCTACTCAAGCCTGCAGAAACAGTGGATCACTTCCGCCCGCGCCGTCCCTCCAAGTCAGTACCTACCAACGAGCTATTTTAGTTTCTTCGAGATGCACTTTGGCGGATGTGGCGCCTACGGCACGCCCCAGCACCTGCCGCTCGTCGATGGAGCCGCCGTCGGTCTACGCTATGGTATGTAAACTTTTATCTTTCATCGAAAATGCATATATATTTTGCAGTTTCAGTCCATTTATACCCTTATAGTTTTTTAATGTACAATGCAAAAGGAAGTTATCAGTGACTGAATATTCGGATGATTCAAGATGATTTAAGAGTTTCGTAATTTACTATAAGAATTATGGTCAGTTTAAGCTGCTCGCGTATACAAAGCATAATCAATGGCTACAAACATGTTCTGGCGTAACATTGTTTTGAATGTTTGAATGTATTCAGACATATCCTGCCCGACTCCTGTTGACGTTCAACACGCTACCAAATCGATGACGTCGACGTCAGTAGGAGGGACGGTGACGTATACTTGTGACCTCGGCTACACGCGCCAGATTGGTGATCTGACGCAGACGTGTGCAGATACCGGCAGATGGACAGGGCTCACCCCTACTTGTGCTAGTATGAATACATTTATATAGTAATAACTTCCAGTTTGTTCGTTACTGGAGATTTATTTTTGAAAAACCGACGCCTTAACCACTAGGCCAGACATACCTATACTGCAATTACGGATATTTTGACCTTTTAACAATACAGTGATAACATCACGCACGTGATAATGTCAATCAAACCAATCATGCAACAATCTATCGCTGAAACCTGTTAGTAACGCTATTGAAAATGGTGGTCTGCAAAGGCGATATTTGAGCAAATATTAACATTTGCTGAAGGTTCCAGCTGTCAGTACATGTTGTATTTTTGTTTAAAATCTCCTAATGATTTGCTACACTTTATTTCGTAATAAAAAAGTGCAGTTTACAAACCATGAGCGAGTCTCTTTAAAGCAAACATTAAATTTGGATGTATACGAATTCCGAAACTGGACTGCTGTAGTCGGTCGCCCCGTATACTTTGTCAATAGAATAGTTAGTTATTTCCTGATACTTTTTTTTATAAAAACAGTGATATTTTGGAAATAGAACAATACACCCACCATTGTTGTCAATGAAAGGTATCAATAGTTCCAAAGACTTCTTTCTTGTGTTATGTAGATCTCTTTTTTTTTAGAATGCATTTATATCATCATTTCTCTCGAAACTAATGACATCTATTCCTGTTCTTGGATAAACGTAACCACGAACTACCTGACATTGACTTTGATCTTGTTCACGTGCAGGTTTCCCGTGCTCGAGTCATCCATGCAAGAATGGTGGGCTATGTTTCGAGGTGGAAGGGACTTCTTACGTGTGTGAGTGTGCTGAGGGGTTCGAAGGGACTATGTGTGAACGCCAGGTGCAGCTCTAAGATAATTGGGAAGATTTTATCCTGCAATAAAACTCTTTCGAATATGTTGATTTTTTTCTTGGTTAACCGTTAAACCTAATGTTAATGGGCAAACATGGAGCCTTCAGGTCAGTTGCAAAGTCTAGCCTGGTAAAGGAGACGAGGATAAACAATGTGAACCTGATAAATTCCGCGGTCGAGCCAGATCCACGGCATCAACCTGTTATTCTATGTGTCCGTTCACATCAAATACTGTCTCATTGCTTGGCAAACCATAGGATTATTGATATGACTTGATGTGACACAAGTGACGTTACTACTGCGAGCATATTTTAACGTTAAGCAGTAGATAACTGAATTTATCTCCCCTACATAACGGAAGAAATATGTGATTTGACCTTCAGGAGATGTAACAAAACTACAACTTCGGTACCCCACGCAACAAAATAAATAAATAAATAAACAATAACAATAATGATAATAATAATAAGAATAATAATAAGAAGAAGAAGAAGAAGAAGAAGAAGAAGAAGAAGAAGAAGAAGAAGAAGAAGAAGAAATAATAAAAAATAAATAATAATAATAATAATAATAATAATAATAATAATAATAATAACAGTAGTAAAAGAGTTCTCGTTTATTTCTAAAAAATCGACATAACAGCTTTACTAGGCATTCGAACGTTAGTGTTGGTGCACCTCCTCTAATTATGAAAATTTAAGCGCACTCTGCAAAATAGCGTACCAGTTAAAGTCTTTGTATCAAATGACATTAAATCGGTCTGAAATCTGTCAAGTATTTGCATAATCACTATGCTTGAAAGATCTTTACTACTATTAACAGTCATGCGTAAAGTCTTTTCGTCGTATTCAGTATATTAAAATAAGGTATACTATCAAGGCGACTGTAAATTAAGTAAAGCTTAATAATAAGACGATATAAATTAGTCCATAATCTTGCAGCCATTGGTTGACGTATCTGCCAATGATTAAAGCTTACAGACCTGCACCTCGACCTAAATACCTGATAGATATAAGTTTCAAAAACTCGTTTTGGAATGCGTTTCTAAATTAAAGTCACATTGACATCCCGTGTGAATAGCAAGCTCTTAGACTCTATTTATCGTCTTTAATGCATATAACTTTAATCAATTTGCAATTGTTATAATAACATCGAGCAACCCTAAACACTTAAAGCAGTGCCAATGGATCTAGCTGCATCACAAAATAAGGAAAGTCCTTCCTTAGGACCTTCAGAAAAGGCCACACCGGTGTCATATATGACATGACCACAATCCCTGACTGACATTGCCATCTTTGCCATGCGCGTGTTTGCAACGGGAATGGGTACCAATTGAAATATTTATAATTGTGTTATACATGTATTTTGCTTAGACAATGAAGCGACCATTTGTTTCACCGAAATGTAAGACTATGGTCTCAAAATACGTTTCATTTACCCGCGGCATGTCTCCATGCTCAGGCCAATAGACAAATGCTCTTGTTTTAATACGCTCTTTTGTTCAAGTCTTAAAAAATAATGGACACATTGGTAAACTATTCACCTCAGTGTGCCTTGAAACACAGTAACTTATTGTTAATCTCCTTTTCAAAGTCTTCTTTACGACAGTTTATTTCGCGAGTTTACAGCTTTAATCATGACAAAGCATGCGAAATTCCAAAATAAAACCCATTTCATGTACAAAAATACAACTAGTTCGAATGACCTGAAAAGTGTAGACGTGCCAATCAGAAGAGCTGTACGACCCATGTGACTGTCTGGGGTATTTTACCGTCAGCTACCCATATTTAACTATTGCGTGCTTATCTTTGTAGAACGTGATATACTGAATGACATCCTAAAATAATCATATGCCGTGAAATAAATGTGCAAAACATGGAAACTATATCAATGCTGATTTAAAGCCTTTGGCTCCTAATTATTATTATTATTATTATTATTATTATTATTATTATTATTATTATTATTATTATTATTATTATTATTATTATTATTATGTTATTTTTTGCGGACGAATATTTGAACCCACACAGCAGTATAGGAAATGAATAATTAACAACTGCATCTGAAGTAGTAATAGTACAGTAAAACTGCGATTGCCCGAGGACGCCGGGCCCGAGCTAAAACCTCGAGTGATTTGATGTTTCGAACGACCCAAGTTTCCATTAAGTCCGTTAGGAAATATCTTGCAATGTTATTTTCAAGGTTGACCCACCCCCACCCCAAGATAAATTGAATAAAGAGCAATTTTTTTTTTTTTTTTACAAAAACCACATTTTCTCATCAAGCAACATTGGACTATGGCAGTGCACGTTATGCCATAGCCAGATTTAATTTTCGCAGTTATTTAATATGAACACAAGCGATCGCGGTTTCATGTGAAATTGACAATATAGCGTTACCAATTCTATATGAATTCTGCAATTCCAAAGTTGATATTCATTTATTATAACTCTCTAGGCGGATCTGGTGAGAATTTCAAATTTCAAGTTCGGTTTACTGTATGCAATATGTCATCTTCTTACATCAGAATAGTATAAACTTATATCAGTATATCAAGAGCTGCCCCCGATTGGGCCTTGTCGGATGGATAGGTTTTTGTAAATAACATATGCAATCTCTGTTAAATAAAAGGTTAGTTTAAAATACCTTTTATCTTTACAAACGCCTTCAAAAAGCCCTTTAAATGCTTTTTTTAAATCTTGTTAGCAGGTATGCTTAGGAAGGATACTTGTATTCAACGCTGACCACGAAATGTGACCTTGTACTTGGAGATGAGAGAAGAGAAATGACATGCCCGACATATCTTCCCATAAAGCTTGACATATTTGTGAAATAATGCTTCTATCGAAAAAGATCATCCCGATCCTGACCTTTGACCCTCTGACCTCACAATCTATAAAGGTCATCTGATGATAATGACTTCCAAGTTTAAGGTTCCTGGGCCCGAACGTTCTTCAGTTATTTGTCGGAAAACATGTTTAGCTAAAGGTCAACGTAACCCTGGCTGGCCTTTAAATCACTCGAGGGGGCGGGGATAGGGTAAGGGAGTGGAAGGGGGAGGGGGGCATCTGTTGGTCGTGACCAACATGTCTTCAAAATTCGTGTCTTCTTGACCCAAGCGTATTGATCGGAATCTGTTTGGCCGGACTCGCTGACAGACAGACGGACGGACGGTCTGAATACTATATCTTGCCCTAAAATGCTGTTGAAACATTTGTTTCACTTAATAGATATAAACACATCAGTTTAAACTAAACTAAAGAAAGAAATACCCCATACTGTCACTATTACAGTACTAAAGTGAAATGAAAATCCTGGATTTCGTTGCCAGCTCATTGGAATTTAATAAACCGTGATCGAAATTTTACACAGGTGAGGTTTAAAGATACGGGTAAGGTCCTGAAGGTCAGCTATTTGTAACCTTATCCTCACGTGCAAGTATAGGCCAATTTCATAGTGCTATCTTCATAAAATATGGTTTGCTAAATGTACATGTAAAATGATGTCTGCCCGCAAACACCAAATTCCGCTTGCCCGCAAAGCGCGCAGTAGCGTTAAGAGTTAGGGATTAGAGTTAAATACAATACCTTCTCTCATCTTTGAACTCATGGGCATTCGAACCTTCTGACAGTTGGAGTCGATGAGGAATGATAAAGTTCTGGAACAGAGAATTTGTCCACATTGTAATGTCTTGAAGCACAAATTTCATTTTTGATTGAATACAGCATATATACAAATGTTAGATCTAAATGATCGTACTCATTCAAATATGTATAAAAAACCTAGAATTGTTGAATACAGTAAATATTGGTTTGTTACATCTTCGTGAATAAAGCATTTGCTCAGTGAAAAACTTTCATTACTTTACAATTTACATACATGATTTATAAAATGTTTTAGTACCAACTGAAAACTATTTTTCAGGAAAGATTTTAACGAAATATTATTTCTGAAATAGGTACTATGTATGTTAATATCAAGAATTTCAACTGGTCATAAACTTATAGAAACCGCCAAGCACATGTTAGATAATGAAAAAAAACATGGGCTGTCATAACCTACTTCATTTATGTATTTATATGCGATGTTAGGTGTAGAAATAAACTTGCGTTCTGTTTTGTTCTGTTCTGTTCTGTTCTGTATTATCTGGACGCCGTTTACACTTAAAAGCGACTTTTCACTTGGTGCCCGTGTATGCATGATGGCGAGAAGACAGGCAAACCAAAACATTGCACATACATGTAAACCATTCGAAAGACAGTTGGTGACATTTCAAACTCAATATTACATGAGTTCCCCTTTCATAAGTTCACTATTTCACGATTTCAACTTCACAAATTCACGATTTCACGACATTCGTGAAGAAGTGAAGTTGAAATCTTGAATTCGTGAAAAGAAAATCATCGGTCTGTCGTTACTTTCTGTGCACATCAAGCCAATTCCGCCAGGATTTCAGGCAACTATTTCCAGGGGTGAGGTCCAATGCCGCCAGGATTTCAGGCAACTATTTCCAGGGGTGAGGTCCAATGCCGCCAGGATTTCAGGCAACTATTTCCAGGGGTGAGGTCCAATTCCGCCAGGATTTCAGGCAACTATTTCCATGGGTGAGGTCCAATTCCGCCAGGATTTAAGGCAACTAGTTTCAGGGGTGAGGTCCAATGCCGCCAGAATTCAGGCAGCTTTTTCCAGGGGTGAGGTCAAATTCCGCCAGGATTTCAGGCAGCTTTTTCCAGGTGTGAGGTCCAATGCCGCCAGGATTTCAGGCAGCTTTTTCCAGGGGTGGGGTCCAATGCCGCCAGGATTTCAGGCAACTATTTCCAGGGGTGAGGTCCAATGCCGCCAGGATTTCAGGCAACTATTTCCAGGGGTGAGGTCCAATTCCGCCAGGATTTCAGGCAGCTATTTCCAGGGGTGAGGTCCAATGACGCCAGGATTTCAGGCAACTATTTCCAGGGGTGAGGTCCAATGACGCCAGGATTTCAGGCAACTATTTCCAGGGGTGAGGTCCAATGACGCCAGGATTTCAGGCAACTATTTCCAGGGGTGAGATCAAATGACGCCAGGATTTCAGGCAACTACTTCCAGGGGTGAGGTCCAATTCCGCCAGGATTTAAGGCAACTATTTCCAGGAGTGAGACCAATTCCGCCAGGATTTCAGGCAACTTTTTCCAGGGGTGAGGTCCAATTCCGCCAGGATTTCAGGCAACTATTTCCAGGGGTGAGGTCCAATGGCGCATTCAGGCAACTATTTCCAGGGGTGAGGTCCAATTCCGCCAGGATTTCAGGCAACTATTTCCAGGAGTGAGGCCAATTCCGCCAGGATTTCAGGCAACTTTTTCCAGGGGTGAGGTCCAATTCCGCCAGGATTTCAGGCAACTATTTCCAGGGGTAAGGTCCAATGCCGCCAGGATTTCAGGCAACTATTTCCAGGGGTTAGGTCCAATGCAGCCAGGATTTCAGGCAGCTATTTCCAGGGGTGGGGTCCAATTCTGAGGGACAAAGGGAATTCATGGTTTTTGCAACAAGTCTTGGTTATCGTAAGCATTCTGATTTCTTTGTTTATTGAATACTTGCAAATGTAGTTGTTGCTCATGGTCAGTGTTCGCAACACCGATTGTACCACTGTTACAAACAAACATGGTGACGACGATCATTCATGTATAGTTCCTTATCATAAGAAACGTTACGGATTGTATTCTGTAAATACGTCACGGATGTGAGAGTTTGTAACAAAGCTGAACTTTGTTGAGACACCGTAACAGCGCATTACTAGGATGTGTTTAAGAGAAGATGCGTTCTATTGTGTTTTGCTGCATGTAAATGTTTGCTTTTTACAGTGATCAACCATGTCCAATACATAAGTTATACCACCATGTAGATCACCCTTATACGTTTCATTTTAAAATCCAACAAAATAACCAAACGTATATAACATTTTATTTGTGTCATGCATATATAGGAATATAACACATATATGTGGCATAAACTGTTTGAGAAAATAAGGCTCAACACCGCCCTTCGGGGACATGGAAACGCGTACTCGAAGTTTTCGAATTGCTTTGAAAATGACATAGAAGTTAATAATACACCCAAATGCCGACTTTGCCATAGCATAGCGTTTTTAACTTTATTAACTCTATACGTAATAGTAATGTAACTAAAACCATATTTTGTCATCTCATATGATATTCTGATTAAATCATATAATTTCTTAGAACAGGGATCGGGCAGTTGTAAGAATGAGAATAAATAAATAATGATGACGCAGAAGTTTCCAACACGTATTTTGGGTTTCCCGACCGCAACACCTGTATATAGCATAAAACATCGAGAGAGATCAAATTCAAACATTTTAAAATATGCAACTGAGGATGTTAACCCTTTTAAATTATATTCCGGTTCAAAAAGCATTTATTCATTGTTTATTGTTTTACGTGTAATGTACATGGATAAATTTGTGCACATTGCACTATATGATAATTTATTTTCAATTGTATTATATCTAAAAAAATATAATTAGTATCATTATACATTTTCTGATATGTGTATTTTAATGCAGCGCGCGTTCTGTATTTGAAATCATTACAACACACCAATGGCTTCATTTCGTATTTATTTCATTTATACAAAAAATGAATGAATATTCTAATACTGCAACACTATACGACTCTTAATGTCTCTAGACTGTTTTATACCCATGCTATAATAAGAACGCATATTTCACACGCCACGCGATAACAGAATATAAGTATGTAAAATGCTTTAAAAAAAAAGGGGGAATTTCATTTTAGAAGAGGCTGGTCTCCGATTGGCTATGACTGTATTTTAAATAGCTGGGTTCACAGAAGAGATTAAACCTTTTAAAATACCGACTGAATTCATTGAACACCGGAGCTAGTCACATAATGAGTACAATAGAAATAAATAATTATTGTGATTAACTGATGCACGATACAATGTATAAGTAATAGCGCTTATATTAATTGCAATTTAATTAGACCCTTCATCCAAACACTTAGCATCCGAACACTTATCATCCGAATACTTAACATCTAAGAAGAGCAATCCAGCGTAAGTGCTTCTAGGAAATAAGCTGATGGCAAGAGGCTGGGGTAATTTCCTGTGCATCCTTGATGACAATGATAACAAGGAAACTCTTGAAACAATCCTAATTTAGGTATATATTTATTGTAAATATAGAGTATGCGAACACGTGTTGATTTCTTGATTGTGCTTCGTTTTTCAGCGCCATGAGAACGCGAGTTTTCACATAGGGCGTGGTCGTGTTACATGACTGGGTGAAAGATATGCTATTGTTATCATGATAAAACTTGATATATAAACGCCCTAGGTGAGATTTGAACCCTTGACCCATGTGGCGAGTATATTCAAAATATAACCCTGGTTAAAGTACTTTTTAGAGTGAGCATTGCCTCTTTAATTTACAACCGCGGCAATGTCATTTTTAAGACAAGAAAGGAAAACATGATTTAGAAAGTTTGCAGTTTGATAAGTTCCACACATTTTCCATAGAAATTAAAAAAAAAACAGTGCAAAATGTGTGCATAATAGATAACATACTCATTAAATGAGGTATTTTGTTCACGTTGATTGTTTCAGGCACACCGCTCGCAGACATTTATGCCTTCAAACGGAAACTCATTTTAGCCATCTGACGGGGTGACGAAAACCTTTTTTTCACCAAGACATAAAGGTAATAAGGTCTTAAGTTAAAAAATGTGTATGCATCGGTTACAAATGTGATGGCTGTGTATGCATCGGTTACAAATGTGATGGCTGTGTATGCATCGGTTACAAATGTGATGGCTGTGTATGCATCGGTTACAAATGTGATGGCTGTGTATGCATCGGTTACAAATGTGATGGTTGTGTATGCATCGGTTACAAATGTGATGGCTGTGTATGCATCGGTTACAAATGTGATGGCTGTGTATGCATCGGTTACAAATGTGATGGCTGTGTATTATTCTTTTCAAGAAGGACCTCACTCTCAAAACATGTAGTTTAGCAATAATTTGTGACTTGTTTTATTTCTGGTCTACAGTCACTGCGCAAACATTTTGGCTATAGGTTAATATCTACAAACTGCAATCTTTGAATGTGAATCAGTTGTCATGTTTAAAAAACAACCGATCATGTCGTGGCGAATCTTCAAACCGAATACCAAGCATTGAAATAGAGGCGAGACATATCACCAGCTTAGCGGCTCACTTCTCAATTCTGTCTACACTATTGTTTTGTACATAATTTACATGTTTTCTTCTAATGCATAACACATTTGGTCTTTATTAGTTTTGACTATGCTCAAAATTTTCCGAACTGAACTATTTGTAAATGTTATCTCCCAATAAATGTTGTTTAAACCAAGCATTGAAATACTAAAAAAGTATTTACGGGTATACATTTAATTGCACGTTCATGTTGTCGTTGTCCCATACTGCATACACGGTCATGTTATCGTTGTCCCATGCTGCATACACGTTCATGTTATCGTTGTCCCATGCTGCATTTATACTCTCGTTTGCAGAATCATACCACCGTGTTCCCCAATAGAACCAAGCTGGAATAGTTCATTTTAAGTCTTTGTTCGTTTAAACAAAATCTGGAATGTTTGGCATAGGTAAGATAACGTGTCATCATGATTCATGTATACATGCATAGTTTATTATTATCAATAATCGCTGTCCCATGCTGCATGCACGTTCATGTTGTCGTTGTACGTATGTTGTCGTTGTCCCATGCTGCATGCACGTTCATGTTGTCTGCCCCATGATGCATACACGTTCATGTTGTCGTTGTCCTATGCTGCATACAGGTTCGTGTTGTTGTTGTCCCATGCTGCATACATGTTCATGTTGTCGTTGTCCCATGCTGCATATAAGTTCATATTGTTGTTGTTGTTCCATGCTGCATGCACGTTCATGTTGTCGTTGTCCCATGCTGCATACAAGTTCATATTGTCGTTGTCCCATGCTGCATACAGGTTCATGTTGTTGTTGTCCCATGCTGCATACACGTTCATGTTGTCGTTGTTCCATGCTGCATAATTATAAGTTCATATTGTTGTTGTTGTTCCATGCTGCATGCACGTTCATGTTGTCGTTGTCACATGCTGCATACAAGTTCATATTGTCGTTGTCCCATGCTGCATGCACGTTCATGTCGTCGTTGTCCCATGCTGCATGCACGCTCATATTGTTGATGTTCCATGCTGCATACACGTTCATGTTGTTATTGTCCCTTGCTGCATACACGTTCATGTTGGTGTTGTCCCATGCTGCATACACGTTCATGTTGTCGTTGTCCCATGCTGCATATACGTTCATATTGTCGTTGTCCCATGCTGCAAACACGTTTATGTTGTTGTTGTCCCATGCTGCATACACGTTCATGTTGATATTGCCCCATGCTGCATACACGTTCACGTTCGTGTTGCCCCATGCTACATGCTACATACACGTTCATGTTGTGGTTATCCCTTGCTGCATGCACATTCATGCTGTCGTTGTCCTATGCTACATACACGTTCATATTGTCGTTATCCAATGCTGCATGTACGTTCATGGTGTTGTTGTCCCATGCTGCATACACGTTCATGTTGTCGTTGTCCCATGTTGTTTACACGTGTATGTTGTTGTTGGCTGAATGCACCCTAGATCCAGTCTTATTTTAAAGATTGACTGATATGACTTTTATTTTCTGTGTATTGTTCGTACAAGTATACCTGGGTCCGTATTCACTTACGTCCTTAGTCTGATTTTGAACCTGAGCTGCCTGCTTCTGTGTTTCAGATTCTGACTCAGAAACACCAAATTTGTAATTTTGTTATCAAAATGCTGTTATAGGAGCAAAGACGGTAAAATGGTATATGTGTGTTAACATTCAGGCCATGCCATTTGTTATCATCAGTTATAATAGATATTTTTAAAACGTTCAAGAGTTCAATTTTCTGAGCCTGAGTGTGAAGCTCAGGTTCAATACGTGTGTGAGTACTGACCATACCTGTCCTTTGTGGTTGTCGGAAAATTGAAGATCCAATACGAAATAACAAACCAATGCGTTTTATTATACGCAGAAATGTAAGTGTAAACGGTAGCAAAACACAGTGCCCCGGGTGAGGCTCGAACTCACAGCCTCCGCATATCATAGCCGATACTGTCTATAAGTACGGCGCGCTAACCGATTGCGCCACCGGGGCTCACATTTTCAATTGATATGTCGAGATAACAAACTTTATTAGATTTCCTCTCTTCTTTTATTTCATGTTCGTAATAAAATGTATATATACATATGTATATGTTTATGTATATGTATTATGTTAATGTATATGTATATTTATATTTATATGTATTATGTTAATGTATATGTATATTTATATGTATATGTATTGAAGGTAATCCTTTGACAAATCTGATAATGACAATGTCTTAGTGGTACCATTGCCGTTTTCCCCCGTAAAAACGGGATTTGTTATATCCATAATTCAATGATGATAAAAATAAGAGTATTTTGGACGATGTCTTTGCTACAATAACGCATTCACATACAAAAATAATTTGGTTTAACCGCCTTTAAGTTCACTCCATCCCAATTCACGCACATTTTGAAACCTGCTGATAATAGAACTCGTAGACCTGCATGCAAAGAACCACCACGATACATTTAGCACTACTATGCCCGAGTACCTGTTATGGTTGAAAGGGGGAAAACCCTTTAAGTGATAAGATATTCGAATAAAAAGCGTTCTAAAATGCTGATTATCAAAACAATGTTTACCAGGATTAACTCAAATGTGCACATATTGACAGCTTAACACCTCTTAAAAAACGTTGGTATCCCTTGCGGCATATAGCTGATATTTGTTTCCAAGCCAATTACTTTAGAGCAGCTATACTTGTATGTATTCTTGTTGGGTATGGATGCCCTAGCAATCCTGAGAAACGCCTAAGTTGAGCATGAAATGCATCAAATCATCAAAATGCAAAGTTGTGATAAACCATACTTTGGGTGGTAGTAATTATGATGCAGATTATTTTAATGATACTAATGGCACTGATTACAATTCTTTGTGCATCCACTCTGAAAGACAAGCCAGAAATAACATTAATAGATACCAAAGATAGTCTGTTTGCAATACCAATGATGTGGAAGATGAAGTTCATTTTTGTGCTGTCCTCTTTTTAATAATATAAAAACAAAATATGTAAGCAAATCAATTACGTAAGACCACCTGTATTTATGTATTAACAACTGTTACAATAAAATACAATAAATGAGCCTTTACAACAATGAATGTTTGTTAAGGAATATCTCAATTAAGATTAATTATTTTTAATTAAGTAGACTATTAAGTGATATTATAAAACAATAATTTTGTAGTTGCTAAACCTAACTATAGAAAGGCAAATATTCTAATCGAGTTAATCAGTATGTTCACAGTTATGTACTAGAATGTATATGCATTTGTATAAGGGCGGAAAAGTCACCCAAATGAAATATAAAATGATCATTATAGTTCCTCAAACTGTTGAAATTTTACATCAAATTGAATTCAAGTCGAGTTTATCCTTAGAAACAATATACATTCAGTATACATTTTACCGTATAAGTGTCATATATAAGCATGTGCGAAGCTCGTCAGTTTCGTTAGCATCAGGTCTCAAAATATGCCAAAATTTACATCAGATGAACATAAAGGTGCATAAACCAAATAATTTTGGTCATGAAGATTCTAGTAAATTGAATGCATAGTTATATTATTTTACTGACCTTGAAAAAGAAACTATTGACTAATAGCATGTGTTGTTAAGTTAACAGCACTAAAACCATCATTCCCTTCAGATATGGTGAAAATTGTTCTTAAATTACATTTTGTTTTAATACTTACGAATTTGAAAAAAAAACAACCCAGAATAAATGTTAAACCTAGTGAAATCAAAAGGACATACATTTGTACTTACGGAATAGAAATATTCGTTCAAGGACTTAACATTCGGCATTTTCATTAATTTGTCTACCATTTCTTTGGTTGCAGACTCAAAAAACTCACTTATACCAACGCAGGCTTATTTAACCTGAGCCACCCCCCCTTTGATTACAGGGCGTTTGGCAACAAGCTTTGGGTAGCAAAAGATTGTGCCCCGGGTGAGGCTCGAACTCACAGCCTCCGCATTTCATAGCCGATACTGTCTATAAGTACGGCGCGCTAACCGATTGCGCCACCGGGGCTCACAAACGCCGTAGATATGTAAAGATAAAATAACCTTTGAAGTATTTAGATTTGTATATGTGCAATACTTCTCTTTATCTGTTTTCATGACCATGGTTAATATGACTATTGGATGAATGGTTGAAATATGATATCAGGGGCGTAGCTAGGCCTTAAAAAACTTGTCGGCCCGATGGTTCCCCCACTCCAAGATTTCTTTCTTAATTAGAAGCAAAATAGTGAAATTTTGGAGCATTTCAGAAGAAAACAAAAGGCACAATAAGATCCATTTAAACTTAATCATATATGCAATGATTACAATAAAATCAAGCAATACACCCTGCACGTAGTTATTATAACTTACCTTGGTTATAATAACGCTATATACAAGTTTTTATTGCATTTTTGAGTTATTTAAATTTTGTCATTTTTCAAAAAAGTTGTAGGTTTAAGGCCTATATGTAGATACGCCACTATAATTTGATATAGGAGCCAGGCCTGATGCACTAGTCAATTGTAACCACGCCCCCACCAGGTCCGGGGAATAGCGGGGACTCTGACTTTCCGTCCAGCCAAGCCCTGGTAAAATCCCCCCCCCCCAAATGCCCCCGCACCCCAGGGACCCTAGATAAGCCCAATCCCCCGCTATCTTTGGCGCGAAGACAAAACCACCGCATTCACCCGGCACTGCGGGGCCACATGGAAGGTAAAAACACGGCCCATTTCCCCGGCTATCCCCGGTATACCCTCCGGACCTGGGGGGACCGTGGTTACAATTGACTGGTGCATTACAACACTTCCGTTAACCCTACATCCCAATAGTTTTATATTTTAAAAAAACAGGCAAAACGATTTCTTCTCTCACCCTCCGTTTTTTTTTGAAAATATTTAAGTAACACACTCGCACCCCATTAATTTCATCATAATATCTCAGACCATAATTATGCCTGTTAAATATAGCTAACTCACACCTAAGTCGAAGTCACCACCCTAAGCCCTCCCCCACCTCCCCTCCCTTAACATGCCCGCTTTATTTTACCACCCCGATGGCATAAAGCATTAAAATAGAAATGAATGAAAGTCATTATATTGTTATATATATGAACACTCCATATCGGAAACGCATATTGCCGTTTGTTTTGAAATACGACTGATATAATCGTAATTCATAAATATCTATTTCAAAAACGCCACAAATTCCCCTTTTGAAAGCTGTCTATATTGTCATTGGCTTGGGTATACAAAACAGCTTACTGTCAATAATAAAAATGCAAACGGGTAACTGGGTTAAACTTTGATATATTCATTGAAATAATTGACTTTTCGTAGAAATAAATCCATAGAAAATATCTTTGGTACATAACTAGGACAGTCTTCACTGAAGTCACGAACAATTTGACCTAAGTACATATTGTCGTGGTAATCTTAAAAAGAAACATTTGTTTAGCAGGGTAAATAGTTGAAAGAATTAATCATCCGTAGCCACCACCCCGTTTTAAGTCACGACAAACGGCAAGGGAAATTTTATTCCTAAACCATTCGTTTAAGGAAATCCTAAATTTGTCAAAAACTTTATATTTATACCTGACTACTCTCGTTTGCAGAATCATACCACCGTGTTCCCCAATAGAACCAAGCTGGAATAGTTCATTTTAAGTCTTTGTTCGTTTAAACAAAATCTGGAATGTTTGGCATAGGTAAGATAACGCGTCATCATGATTCATGTATACATGCATAGTTTATAATTATCAATTGATCCAGTGCACCTACACGACTGTATAGATATAAAATAAATACATGTTAAAGTGACACTCTTATTCAAAATCAATACATACACAACAAAAATTCTGAGTGGTAAACCTTTAACAACTTACTAAATAATGCATTTATGTAAAATATTTATTACTGATAACCAGATTGTATTCGAGTATTTCATAGCTGAAAACGCAACAATATTAAATGATTGGTGAGTGCTAATAGATTTACTGTAATATACTTTCGTATTACAAGGTAGACATACCGTGTTTTCTGCATTTTTCTTCTAAACTAAACTCGGTATTCTTCATAAGAACCATTGTTATCGACATCTATTCATTCCTTTTTGGTATATGAAAACAATTGCATGTATTGTGGTAAATCTTTTTGGGAGTAAGAGTGCATCTTTAAAGATATTCATCAGGCTGTTTGCATGTTTCTTTTCTACAGGTCACATGCATTTGCTTACAGTAGGATTATTGTTGTTTTTACTACTAACTTCCTTTTTCAGAAAATGGTCTTAAGCAATTGCCAGACATTGCTAAGACGCAATGGGCTTAGTTATATATGTTTAACGGATCGTTATCGATAGTATTTCAATTAATAATTTGATAACACAATTATCGCCTAGTTTATTACCATAAAATTTCACGTTTAAAAAGCAACGTTTAAGTGCATGACGTAAACAAATCATTTAGCGACGTTATCACATGCCGCATCACGCCGATGGCACTTTGAACGTTACGTCTTTGAGGGCCGCCACTTTTCGCAAGTCTTATCGCGATCAGCAAAGTAAATAAAACATCAACAAAATTATCACTTTATGACAAGCTTTAAATAAAAATGTGTTTACAATTATATCGTTAAAAATGTGGTTGAATAGTATCGCTCAGAATAAAATTATGAAACCTAAACAACCATTTTGTGGTATAGCAACATTGAATAACCTTCCAGTCAGCGATAAAACAAAATCAGTAAACAGTTTTCAAAGTATTAAAAAAATCTTTGTTCATTGTAGAATAATCACACTTGAATGAAACTTTCTACTTATAAACCATTTAAATTTGTTCGCAACTGATTTGACCATGCATGTACACCTCAATTCAAATTCAAAGGTATTTAGATGAAAGTATTATCAACATTCAATACATATTGTTATCTTAAATAGTTGAGAGCATGACTTGAAAAAAGCAAATTATCAAATATGAAAAGATAAACTGATCCTTTATGATAGCATGTCTGGTGTACATGAGTGACATTATTATTGCAGTGCGGGATTGCAATCGATATTTCGACCTGAAAACAGTATTTGATGATACTTATCAGATATTTTACCAAACAAATAAAATATCAAGATAAGTTTGTAAGATGGCCCTGCAAAATTCCATATTGACTAGGTGAAGGTCAACATACCAGCGACATTTTTTCTGCAGATTCGCGGCCGTATTGCTATGATACCCAAATATGGGGGTGTTTTTTCTTCCTTTCGACCCCACTCTTTGTTGTTATTGTGGTTTCTATACATGAGACTTAATAATCTTCCCATGAAATCGTTTCAAACTATTGTTGTCCAATAAAAACACGAACAAAGGTGAGGACATAATATCAGGGTACCCTGGATGGTCTATATTTCGTAGACCGAGGTCATTGGGAAGCTTGCATGCCGGTATATAATCTATTATGGGTAAAAGTCACGCCACCAGCTCTTCACCGATCATTGTTAAGTAAGATGCGCTATATATATATATAAGACAATTATTTTCGCTAGAGTTAAGGTGGATAAAGTTCACTTGACTAGTCAGTTACTTTGCATACTCATTCCATATAAGATGGAATTCATTCAGCCAATCGTATGCGACTTCCAGAGCCGGGTTTCCCCCTGGCTTTTTGTCAACCCGGTCGGGGTTACATTTCGGAACGCTCAAACATCTCAACCAATAATAAATACTAAATAAATCTTAAAGTTTTACGATTTAAAAGCTCATTCAAACACAGTATCGAATAAATTTATATTAAACTGTATGTACAAACGCTTCGTTTGGTATGGATTTTGTTGTTAGCACTAGCAAACAAAAAAGTTTCACATTCAATTAACTAAGTCAACCTTAAAACATGGCAACGGAACAAGCGAATGGATTCTGACTCTCAGCAGTCTATGGGTTGCATATCCAGTGACAATATATGGCAATCGACAGCAGAAACCATTTAAACTATTAAAAAAACAAACAATTTGAGACCGTATAATAGCACTTCCAGGCATAGCTCAGTGCAGCATGCAGACCCGTGCACGCGCTAGTGTATGTCACGGCAATCGTGATAGGTTAATCTGCTCCGTCCAGTTTGCCTTAATTGTCGACTGCTTATTTTCTTGTCGTCTGCTTATGTCGTCTGCTTATGTTCTTGTCGTCTGATTATTATTATTATATATATATATATATATATATATATATATATATATATATATATATATATATATATATATATATATATTATATCTATATATTTAGACAAAAGATGTGTTTGAAGCGCTATAACGAGTGTGATTCCATGCATATTTTTCGACAGTCGAGCCAATAATCGTAGTAACATTGTGAATATCTATCTATTATATTGTGACCTTTTTTGTTCATTGATAAAACTGTCACCGAACACCATCCAATACGAAAGCATAGCAAGGAGAGTATCGCTACAAGTAAATCAGTTAACTCGCCATTCCTCGCCGCACACTTAACTCACTTAACCACTGTATCTAGATAGGGGATTCCCCATTCTCACGCTCGAGCTCAGCGATTGGTTAACAGGCTTGTTATCACGTGACTTCCATAAATGGTTTATAATATGAAAACTTGTATTTTTTGGACAATTCTAATGCTTGCACTCTGTGATATGTAACAAATAATTCAGAATTGGAACCTGTTTTCAACAGCTATTTGTGCAGTGTGTTTACTTTTGGAATTCTTAAACAATAGTATATATGTAAGTAAAATTTAACTAAATTACATCTATATTAATGCTGCTTTACTTAATTACGCTCAATAAATGGTTCGGTCTTTAAGCTACAGTAGTTACTGCGAAGCACTCGGCGTGAAAAAGTCAAGTACTAAGGCAAATATTTAAAGACTTTATGACAATAATGCTTTAGATTAATAGTAATCTCACAACATTAGTATACATTATCCAAATATTTACAAAATGTATTATGATGCAGATTGAACTATCTGTGAAGTATAAATGTTGCGCTACTCTCAGCTGTTTTATCAGGCCGATAATGATGATAAGGCCTAGACCAAATTTACATTTATTTAAGCGTTGATGCAAAAGTTATGAACAGTTCGGTCCGGGACATTACGGTTGTTCTAGTACAATATGAAGAGCGCTTTATAAGGACAGTCCGTGGGCTTCAGGTGCATGTTATCAGGGAATGTTAGCGGCATACTCGGGTCAGCATACTGTTTAAGGGAATATTCAGGATCATGTTACTGTTATAAGATAATAGTAAGAACATTAAATATTGAGGACCATGCAACTGTTTCAGGACCATGCAATTGTTATAGGACACCATTAAATATTCAGGACCATGCAATTGTTATAGGACAACATTAAATATTCAGGACCATGCAACTGTTATAGGACACCATTAATTATTCAGGACCATGCAACTGTTATAGGACAACATTAAATATTCAGGACCATGCAACTGTTATAGGACAACATTAAATATTCAGGACCATGCAACTGTTATAGGACAAAATTTAATATTCAGGACCGTGCATCTAGTGTGGAAATAATTGCTAGCACTTTTATGACGAAAATGCTATCATGTCATGTTCATTGTTTATAAACTAAGGAGCTATTCCATGAACTCGACTCACTATGGAAAACAATGTCATTAAATTTGACAGTACATTGATGTAGAATCATCAGGATGAACTGTACTTGATAATTTGGTAATTACATCAGTAATTGTTCGCAGTAAATGGACGGAAATCCTACTTGTTTAATCAAAACATCGCATTTTATAAGTATTTGTAGCACTTGACTTTCTCGATATTTAATTAGCAGCTTTTAATTAGGTCTGTCTGTGTATTATCTAATGATGAATCATTATGACGCTGGCTAGACGTAGAACAAAATAATGCGACTCCGACTTGTAGCTCGATAAAAGCCGGGTTAGCATGCTACATAGTATGCAGAGTATACGACTGATACTTAACTTGGCTGTAACAGCAGGAATATCGATCACAATTCTCTCTTAAAAGAGACCATGAGATTCTGAGCAATCCGATTGGTTGAGCGAGAGCAATCTCTCGACGAATGAAACACAATACCTACTGATTTTTTCTTGACATCTTTATACAAGCTATTAAAACGCGTTTTACGCTACGTTTATTCTCAACGTTAGAAAGACCGACTAGACGTTATATTAATTACTTTCCTTACACTGGTTCAGTCATAAGACAAGTCAGTTTTTTAATTTATAACGTATTCTGTGTCATAAAATGCATTTAATTACAAGGTTTGTTGTAGTTGTTACATCAGTTAAAACTAGTCATGATAACTAATGGTCTTAGTGTAACGATTGGGATGGGGCTTACAGCAACAGGCGCATCGCCAACATATCAAGGAGGTGCATAATTGAAAAATAACAACCCAGTTTTAGACACCAAATATAGCAATGGCATGTCGGAGGTGACCTTGAGACATTTAACAGACATTTAAGGGCCCCGGGTCAAAAATCTCTTCTAGGTGTTCAATGATTTCAACATCTTATCTTGCCATCAGATAATAAAAAGTCATAGAATCTCATGGTCTTTCATCAGCCGATCTTAGTAATAAGTCATGCTTCAGAGTCATATATAAGCGTCTAATTTATACAATTAATTGATTGTTCCATCATATGCTGTATTTTCTGCTCTTACAGATATGCTTATGGACATGGAATCAAGACCTTTCCAGACTGTAAGTTACGTTTAACCAATAGCAGTGTATTAATTAAGTAACCTCTAAAATATATATTTTAAATTTGATAAGATAGTTTCGAAGTATCATATCATTGTTGGAGTCCCAACATTTGACATCGGGTCTGGTGTCTCATGAGAATCGTTCACATTATTGCGCTCCTGTAGTGCCATAAATATGCACAGCGTGTTATAAATAGGTCAATAATAAACCCCATTTCTACTTGTTTTCAGATGCCGGACACCGAGTTTTCACCAAGCTCCATTGAGCACCAGCAAGACGTTTATATGTATGAGGACGAGAGGGCCATCAAGTGTGAGGAACGCCCCGACAGTCCAACTTACCTCGACATATCTACTAGCAAATCATCCTTCCCAAACATCAAATCAGGTGCGTGCAGTTATAGCATATTTCCCTTCATAATAAAGCAAATGCGTTTCGAAATTACCATCGGACCAAAGATATGCAACTTTGCAGTTGATATACTTGAAATACTGATATACTTTGCAGTTGAGGTTAATACATCAACAATGAGATTATTTATACTGGAGATAATTTTTTTGTCACAAATCATTTGAATTTTCATTAATTACATGGCATTCACACTGATTCGTGTTTAATGTATCGGATTTATAAAAGAAAAAACTGCTGAGCTAGATCGCAGTTGTTAATGGAACAATGTCATAGGAGTTGTATTGCCTTTGTCCTCAAAAAAGTAAGCAAGCCCAAGTAAGGGCACAGATCATTTACTCTTATGTATCATTTTAAACCTTTGCGAATATAAATTACCGGGTAGGTCGACTCCAAGGGTGTACAAACATTGTACTTGCCAGAGAAATGCCCTCCAAACAACCCTTCAAACGACTCTGTATTCACGTTCACCTGACATAAATTCAGACCATTTAAACGTTAAAATAATTGCACGACACGCCAGATCACCACCAAACACTTGACACAGTAATGTTACCATATCGCCGGATATGCGATATCTTCGGGGAATAAATCATGAACGTATCGAATGGACGGGTAGCTTTATTTGCAGATGTCGATAACAAACGTTTAAAACCAAATGTAGTGCAAAAAGGTTGTGTTATAAAAAAAACGGCCGATAACATTTGATTCTTATAGAACCTATTTTGTTTGTTATCGCTTTACTTTTTATAAAAAAAACCCCCCAAAACGTTGTTAATTTTCTTTCGAAGTTTACAAGTAAGAGGGTCAATGGTAGACGAATCATGTCAGTTACGTAACAAAACACGATGAACCTTAATACTTATGTTATTATGTATACGTAAACAAATACAAATCGTGCCGCATAACAATATGCACATTGTTTCGTCGCCTCCAGAGCCCGACCCGGACACGTTGTTAAGTTGGACGACAAAACACCCGGAGCATTGGTCTCAGAACGAGATTCTGGACTGGATCTACTTTGTGGCGAGCGAGATAAACGTGGACCCCGCCACCATCCGCGGCGAGGGGTTCCAGATGATCACGGGGCCGGAACTCTGTCGCATGTCACTGGAGGACTTTAAACGCAGGGACCCGGCCAACGGACAATTCTTCTATGATATGTTCAGGGATCTTCACAAAGATAGTGAGTTGAGTTGATGCATGTAAAAAGAAAATAATGTTTTCTTGTCATTATGTTATTTAACAAGGTTGTCACTAGTAACACTTTGGTTTTAATTAAGCTGCGTGTTAATACGAGAAAACCCTCGCTATGATGGTAGCTAGTATTGATAACGGTGACTCAGTAATTTCAGTTAAATAACAACCTCATTTTGACAATTTTCAGTATGATTATGTTTTGTTCAGTATATGATTTGCACTTAGTAATTATGACAAGCGCCAACAATTTTGTCTGAATATGGAGTTAAAAATGACTTATACACTTTCCAATCTCACATGTGGTCGCATCAAGTTTCGACAATAGGTCCTTGTTCACTTAATGACCATGACTTAGAGAATTGTAGCTTTGCTCGCAACATGTCAAGTATCAAGTTTCAAAACCGCAGAAAATTTACAATATGCCCAATTAAAAAATAAGATATAGCACTTGTGGTACTCTGAGTTATTGTAAGGATTTCCTTGTAGCGTGCAACATAGGGTAAACAGAAGTCGAGGAGGAGCAAATTTCCCTGAACCTGATTCACTCAGGCACTTGTCTTAAAAAATAAAACGGATGGAAACGGAAATAAAACGAAATAAAATTGAAAGGAGTACATTAAAAACTGTACATATCTGAAATATTGAATGTTGCATTAACATGTTGCTTAATCCAGTAGTCAAGGAAACATAATGTCGGAAGAAAAGCGCTAAATGTAATTTGAAAAGTTTGCAAATGGCAATTTGTCTTATGTAAGTCATGTTATTAAAACTAACGCAGTCTGTTATTAGAACACTTTAAGGCTTTGTTACTGCGCACTGCATTTTGAAATTAACAACTTACCCCGACTTTGTTACAGCGCACTTCATTAGGCCAGTGGACTTAGGCGAGTCCATGTCGGCCCCCAGCCCGAGGGTCGCTATAAAACCAGAACTAAAATGCAGCCCATGCGACTACACAGAACGAAACAGTGAGTCATGGTTATTAGTATAAAGAAGTAAAGAATTGCACTGACACTTAATATTGACATAATTTATTTTGGTTATCTATGATTATTAATAGACCATCTTAAATCATAGGTGTTTTATGACCACGAGTTGATACGACAATTAAGAACGCAACAAGCATGAATCTATAAAATGCATGTTACCTTAAAGTTATCATACCTTATAATTACGTACAAGTAGAGCAAGAATGTCAACTTTTCACTTTTGTCTTTGATGTTGTCATGGGTTTGTTTTATTTGCTTGATGGTAATTGATGTCGTGTATGTGTGGTGACGGCGTCGTGCATGACGTATAGAAACGCTTGTCTGTATGCTTGCTTAAACGTAGATAGGGACCATTGTCATCTTTGAATTGTTTCGAACTGTTCTTTGCAGCTGTCCATGCAACTCGAACAAGTTTTACATTTTCTTTGGCAAAATTTATTCATAACTTTTGTTCTGTTCTGCAGAATGTTCATGCCTTTTCCTGCAAATATATTAATATTGCTTTACAGTAAACGTGCTATATTATGCAAAGCGACGATAATTTGCATTATTAAATTTGGCATTAAAATACCTGAAATATGTTGTAATTTTGGAGTCACGTTGCACAAAGCAGTTTAGTGGAGTCAATCATGCAAACATTAATCATACCGATGTATATTAATTATTATGACCAGGCATCTCAAGTTTCTCATCATGCATTCAAACAGTAGTGTCAGATTTGATTCTTCTTTAGTGTTTTCTATTAGACTGAAACTGCACACAATAATCATTCCATACAAGTAACTCTAGTTCATACATGAAATTCTCATCAACTTTTTATTATCATCATCATCATCATCATCATCATCATCATCATCATCATCATCTTCATCATCATCATCATCATCATCATCATCATCATCATCATCATCATCATCATCATTAACAACAGCATCATCATTATCTTCATAATTATCATCTTCATAATCATTAGTGCTTTGCATGTATGCTAACCAAGATTGCCCTCCTGCTCGGAACATTTGCATTGGAGTCCAAGACTATCGCTCTTAACAGTCTGAAGTCTGCTATGTAGTGGCTGCTTCAATTTCTGCTGCAAGTTCCTCTTCCTCAACTAACCCGTCAGCATCATATCCAATGAAGAATACAAGTTACATTTTAGAAATTATCTTTATCTATATATAGGCGTTATAAGGTAGGGTAAAACTATGTAGTATTATAATGCGTTGGCGGATAAACACATTTGGGAGCCAGTGATTACACTACAAAGGCGACACCGTCCCTCCGGTATACAGCTTATTGACCCCGGCGTCTCAAGTACCGCTAGTGTAAGTACTTCCTGTTGAGACAGGCGACTCATGGAGCCCGCCTCTATGTTTTACAGAGGACGAGTCAGAGATGGACAATATCATCACCAGTATGAAGGGTGACGAGCTGGAGGTTCTCCTGGGCCAGTCCTGGTACCCTATCGACCCCTATATGACCGGAGAGATACAGACGATCATAGAATCCTGCCAGATGCCCACCTTCCGCAACATGTCCGTCAGCAGCGGATACGGCAGCTCAACTTCCGGTAAATACACGTTAACACGTACACACCTATTGAGATTGAGCAAATTGACCATGAAACCTTGGACTTCAGCTGCAACTGTTCTGTGCAGACCCGACCCGCGTTGGTTCATGAAATTGCTTTAAATGTATACTACATTGCTTTGAAACGATATGGGTAATTTGGTGTAAGATGCATGTGGTAAAATAGAAACGTTTTGCATGATTGTAGTCCATGAAACATGTGCTTTGTGAATTGCACGTTAATGATTCGTACGTGTTGTTTTTATGAAAAGCTACAACGTAAATAAACTGTTTTACAGATATTGAATCATTAAGCGACTCAGAAATGGACACATCGGCCTTTGACCTCCTGTACAAGAATTCCGCCCTTCCGACAGCAAATCCCCGGACAGGGTCGTGTTCCGACACATTTTCCGACGACGAAGTCCCATCAGCGGTCCTAACTAAAAATCCGACCGAACAGACTCACCGGAACAAGAAGCCTAGTCCGAGGCGGAAACAGAAATCCGGTGAGCAGGGGAAGCCGCAAAATCGTGGCCGGAAACCGGGCCAAAGTAAGCCACCTCGTGTAACCAACCCCTGCATGCCTCCGTATAGATTATAGACTTCCGATCACGTCCAATTCCACAATAGATATACAGTTTAATCATTGTTTTTATTGATTGAAGTAACTTAATTGACAATATTGTGAAATTGGACTGATTAGATATGCATTTTAGTAGACGTAGCTGAAAGAATGATCATGTTTCGTGTTTTTTCTTTTCTGCTTGTTTGCATGGTTTCAAACGAGTAAACCTTTTGATCCCTATATTAATGTTAAATCTTTACACCATTCAGATCATGCATGATTATGATATAAATTATCATCGTAAAATCTAAAATCGTTTGAAGTAACATCAAAATGGTCATTGTTTGAGAACGCCAGAAATGTTGATGTTGTCTAGCCATCCGACAACAGTCACGAGGACTTACCCCGGCTTTCCAGGCACGAGGAAGCGAGTCTACCCCACCCTTTCCCCCTTTCTTCTTTCCATTTACTTTTGAACATATGTTACATGAACGTATTATTACTGTAGCTAATTTTGATTTTGTATCGCCTGAAAGTCTTCCTGAAAATCCGCGGTTTGTTTTGGATAATTATATATTATTATTCAGCAAAAAAACACAACAAATATTGTCAACAGTATCAACTTTTTAACTATACTTTTCAGTAAATGAAGTTTTGAATAATCAAATTTACTTTACAATATACCTCTAAACATAGCCTCAAACATGTTCGATAACGGTACTCCTCATTCGTTCCAGTTTCAAAGGGCAACCACTTATGGGAGTTTATCCGGGACCTTCTAAAGGACCCCAAGTGCAACCCGCACCTGCTGCGATGGGAGGAAAAGGAAACGGGTGTCTTCCGGTTCGTACAGAGCGAGGCGGTGGCCCAGATGTGGGGCCGGAAGAAGAATAACCCCGGGATGACGTATGAAAAGCTTAGCCGAGCAATGAGGTAGGGCGGATTGTTGCCTTTGTTTTGGTGTTATTGTTGTTCGTTGTATGTAATGGCTGTGCAGAGACATCTAGATATAAATGTAGGTCTGGGGCTTCTTAATTGTAAAATGAAAACTTAAACTGACATCGTTTGACATGGTAATTGAAGCTGTCGTTATGCTGGAAAGTGGGCTTTTACATTTAGACAATAAATAATTTGAAAATGGGGACATGTTTCCAAACGAGATGATCGTTTTCAGACGGTAAAACTCTCTGCCCAGCCATTACGAAGTAAGATTTGTGTTATATTTAAGTTCAGTTTCGGTGATGTTGTTATATTTTTGCATGCAAGTTTGGTGCAATATGTAATTGTTGAAGTATTTCCTTAGACAGTTCTGCATGGGCTAGGAAAACAGTTTTATTCCGCATGCTTTAAATACCAAAATGCAATATAGGAACAGGGTGTTATTATCACAGGGGACATGAAGATTGTTTTTAATAACAATGTTTATATTAAAACTTATTTACTCCCACTAGGTTTTGCCGAACAGCTGGGTACTTCGCAGAAGTTCCAAAAACTGGGAAATTTCCCAAGAAATTGTGTTTCCGTTTTGGAACGAAAGCTTATGGCTGGGACGACTAAGATATAAAGCCGTGGATGCTTTAGGTTAATATGCAATTGCACATAGTGTCTGTCGTCTGCCCGCATAGTTCTCACCATTTGTCTTCTAACACGGCCTTGCATAGCATGTATACTCCTCAAAATTAAAAAAAAAAACTCATATAAGGTCAAAATGTCTAGAATGATTCTCTCCAAAATTAAAACAATAAAGTGCTTGTCATAGATGCCATGAATATATTTCTTTTTAGAATACTTTTTTTTTTAATTTTGCGGAGTATATGTTCAACTCGTATAGCCTAAGACTGCTTATTTCCGTATGTCCTAAGTTTGGCTTTACTTTCCCCTGCTTTTCATGTCAGCTTTATGAATGTGTTACCAATTTTTTTCTTTACCATCTCCCAGTTGGACCTTAACTCTTTCTAACCATTCTGTGCTAGATTGTTTTCTAAACCTTTCTCGGTGTAAACCTCTATCAACTTTATCAACTTTGCTAGTCTGGATAGTACATTTTGTAGAACTTCTTCCCTAAACTATTTCCTCACTGCCTTTTAAAACCTCGCATACCTTTCTGGTAATAATTTCCCTTTCTTAGTCATAAATATTTGTAAAAAAACAACATTTAAATGTTCGATATCTTAACTTTATATATTAAATTTTGTATGATGATAATTTAATGACTCAAAATCTTAAAGTTATCATTGAAACGTAAAATATTAATTTGAGTTCAGTTTACGGTAACTTGCTATATATACTACAATTTAAAATTGTGGAATGGATTCAATGCATGTAAATAAATTGTTTACACTAACATGTATTAGCCTATAAGCATGGTGTCAGGTTTGGGTTTGACAATATAACATCAAAAACAAACACACACAGCAGGAAGTTTACTTTTCGCCTTTCATTTTCAGGTATTACTACAAGCGAGGTATCCTCGACCGAGTCGACGGCCGCAGACTCGTCTACAAATTTGGCGTCAACTCTCACGGCTGGAAGTAATGTCAGTATTATGAGGTCAGGTGACATTCGATGACGTCACGTGCGGCATTCACGTGCCATGACGTACAAGGGGCCTAGTGAACACTATTGTGATCTCAGTAACAAGCGTTCGTCTGTATCTCAGACTCTTTAGAGCGAATGTGGGAACACTAGTTCCGATAAATCACGCCCATAACCAAGCTGCATTATTCGCTAACTTTTAAGTGCTAATCATGTATAAAAATGTTGTTCAAATATCCATTTGTCATTAACTTCAATCATTTTGATATTTGTATAGTACATGCATGACAAAACTGGGACAAAGAGCCTTTGGACCCAGCCGATTGAAAACGTTTTAAATGACTCAATATTTCATTCCATTTGCACACTTGCGTTTATTTTTCTATCAATATGAAATTCCATTTCCACAATCAGAGTTTTAACCAATGTAATATATTAAGAGAAATAACTCCGTAACCAGATCATTCAATGATCGTGTTTATGTCGATCGTCATAGGGTGCTAGAATCTTGAACCAAACTAGAACATACTTGGTTTCTGATATGTCCTGAATTATGGACATTATTCAAACTCATTCCAAAACATCGCATGAATCTTAATATCAGCATCTCCATGACAATGGTGTACATTCAGCGTCTGTCGTGACAATCGCGGTATGTTCACTTACAGTTTGTAAATTACCCATTATAAAAAATAGGGCTTTTCAAAATATGAAGAAAATGAGTTATAAAACCCTACAATGTAGGTGGTTTATTCTGTGCGACAATTAAATTGTCACTGTTTATGCTTTAATTAATCTCATTCAAACGCCTACGCTGCACCCACTGTGGCGAGTGGGTGGCCGGCGTCCACACTTAGCTCAGCAAAGTATTAGGTTAACACGACGTATATGAATGCATGTTCGCATGTACTATCCGTTATCAGACAGAGAAAACAATCTGCAACAGGCGAAACAGGGGTTGTGCAATAGTTCAATTACATTGAATAAACATGTTTTGTAATGGGAACGATTGTTTTAATAATTGTATTCATAGTTGTTTTCTGTATCAAATGTTTCTATTTTTGTACATAATAAATTTAAACAAACAAACCAATGCTGTTTTTTTCTGTTTTCATCGAAGATGAAACCTTGTTGTGTGGGTCACGACTCAGAGATACCTATGTGTAGGCAACTGGCTGTTGAGTTGACCTGTTGTATATAGGTTTCAACCAGGATGTCATGCGTTCGAGACCGACAACCCATTAATAGGTTTAAATGTAGCACTGGATTTTCAAGTCCTATGCAGTAGATTTAATGAGAGACGGAAAGTAGTTCTTATCATAAAACTTGGGTGCGGCATTGGGCCGTCTGTCCTCACGACCTCCACCAGCCCGGCTACCGCGTGGACCTCTCGGTCTGCCACGCACCTCGACCTCTTCTTGGCGAGTCATTGAAGCTGATCTTCATCTCGTTCAGCAACTTCTTATTTTCATCCTTCTCATCATTATCCTCGCCAGTTTCTTCCTCCTCATCGATATCCACACCAATTTTTGACTATGTCGTCTCAAAAAAAGACATTTGTACTGGTTTCAACAGACATAATCAAACTGTACAGATATATGGTATTACAATTTTAACATTACGTTTTGATTAATAAAAATCTTTAATACTTAGGGAACATGATGGAACATGGAGCCAAACAAATGGCAGTGATTTACCGTCATAAGAGTTTGGAACTCGGGCCTGCAAGTAATGAGACTTCTTTTAAAAATCATTAACTAATGAAAAAAATAAGAAAAAAATATGAGTGTGATTCTTGGGGAGTCGAAACTGTACCTTGACACTCTCAAAATACGTGTAGTCCTGTGCTTAACAACACAGGCTTCAAAAATGATTAGAAATGAAGAGTTTTCGTTAGAACTGTTCCATTACTAAGGTATTGAGACACTTTTTGACGCTGTAACAGACGCATTGACTAGTGAATGAGTGACGTCAAATTCGCAAGGCTAAAAAAGAATATGATATTATACACATAAACAGGGGCACGACATAGGTTATTGTTTTTGTGTATTTGTTGTTTTTTTTAATTCTAATGCATTATTATGTTTAACTCATTTTGACTGTATGAGATATATTTATACAAATATATAATTATCAAAACAAACAAAATCATATGATATGTGTGCTGTTCAAAGACCATTAGCTTAAATAAAAATAAAATAATTAATAGATACGCGGTCACACATTCCCCATTTAAAAACGCGTCAAAACATCGCTAATATTTTTTTAATCTGTACACAAATCATATAATTTTCTCTTTTGGTGATGACAATCAATTGAGTTCTATAAATTGGTCCTTTAAAGGCTATCACGCATAGGAGTTCTCATGGTTGTGTCATGCGCTACCTGCATGCCAAATAAGTTCTGTCGTCTGCTTTTTGGACAAATGTTGCAAACGTCCTAATGTTTCTTAAAAGTGCATGTTAAAGCTTCAATTCTGTATTACAGCCAGCAATTTGAAACGTTATATCATTTTGATATGGCTCGTTAAATGTACTTATTTATCGTAAACAATGGATATTTGGTAAGTGCACGTGGTCATGCAACAATAAGATCAACTCTGATGGTCACTCAGATACAAGTTCTGCAAACTTGGTCCATTCAGTTCACCTGTCAACAAACACAATGCCCAACATTTTCAATGTGCAATGCACAAGTCATGTATCGTTCACAATTCAGTCGCCGAGTTATAAACAATCCCGACATTCCGCATTAAACCTGCACTCTAACAGCATATACCATTTTTACAACTTTTTTATTTTTTGTCTTGGAAAAAACATTTTTTTTGCATAAATATCTGCAAACAAATGATATAAGTTTGCTGACAAAAATCAGATCGTAGTTTTGCATATTTCCGTTCGAAATTTAATGTTTGATGGCTTAAACCGTTACTAACAATTTAAGAAAAATGCATAAAACATCATTTTTTTAACTTAAATATAAAAATCTGCGATCTAATTTTTTGTCAGCAGTCTTATATAACTTGTTCCGATGGATTCTCGCAAAAACTGGCTCGTTTAAAGACGAGGAATAAAAAAAAAGTTGTAAAAACGTTCAATCTGTGAGAGTGCAGCTTTAATATGATATTAGAATTACATTGACAGTGTAACTTATTAAAAAATCCCCTACGCTACTTAATAAAAGACATATAAGGAAAGAAGCCCTTATTGATCAACAGGATTGATCATGGACAATGAAAATTCTATGCGTGTGGTGGCTGTTGTAATTACCCGCCCCAAATGTATACAAACTCCGAAGGCCAATCAAAAGGCAGGATTCCATATTGGGGAAATACCCGTTATTGCGGCTCGACCTTCGGATTACCAGATTACTATATTTAGACATATATTTCTGTTTTATCTTGTAAACGGGTATTTAAGCAGACAACCACAATTGATCATACACCCGTGCTTGAGAGGAACGCGATATATTGGCTTCAGTTTTATGACATTTTTGAGATTTCGTGCATGATATGAATATAAAAACTCATAAATCATTTGGTACACACATTGTGGCCTCTCGAATAACATGTTTAACTGTTTGCATTGATGTCGATGTGACCAGCGAGTTGACGCTAAGGTCGAGAAGGGACATGCCGCTATTGGCGTAATTCTAAGAATATGTATGGTGCCAGTTTGACAATCTTGTTTTGTAAATGATAGTCATTGTTATAACTTGTATTTGTGTAAGCTTGTTTTCTTTGATCGGTCAAGCATATGCAACTGCATTCACCAATATAATGATTGATATAGCAGCCTATGGTCAGACTTGCAACAGAATTCGACAAACTATTACATTATATTCTATGCGAAGGAGTAATGAATGTAGAGAGAGTTTCCTACGGCCCTGGATGGTTTACTTCAGTTCATGCAACGGTGACTTTCACGAACACTACTTGGCTTGCAATCGGATACAAATGCACTTTTCAAAGTGTTTATTAGAACATAAAACCATACTATTATCTTAAATGTTATTTAAGACCTCTGTCATTTCGGATTCTTTACAAATAAGAAAAATAACTGCTGACAAGGATCATTAGTTTGTACAGAGTTCGGCTGAACTAGGACTAGTACTGGGTTTTATTGCAGTTACAATGTATCTTTCAACTTATTATGAAAGCAAACAGTCATTTAGATAAACATAAATAATTTAATGTTATGGAATAATAATAAAAAACACACAAATATTTTAAGTACATTTAAAAATTGTAGTAAATTTCCACTGTTGAAATCAGTGATGTTTTCCGTTTCAATGGGTATTTTATATAACATGAGGTCATCTTAACTACAAGGTTTATGTTTCCGTTGACATATCCTGTGCCCCATGTTGCCTAATGGTATGAGTTTAAATCTCACACTAAAGACTCCAAACTGCGAATCTTTATCAACTAAACTGCGAATCTTTATCAACTTACACTAAAGACTCCAAAGTGCGAAACTATATAAACTTAAACTAAAGGCCCCAAAGTGCGAATCTTTATCAACTTACACTAAAGACTCCAAAGTGCGAATCTTTATCAACTTACACTAAAGACTCCAAAGTTCAAATCTTTATCAACTTACACTAAAGACTCCAAAACTGCGAATCTTTATCAACTTACACTAAATACTCCAAAGTGCGAAACTATATAAACTTACACTAAAGGCCCCAAAGTGCGAAACTATATCAACTTACACTAAAGACTCCAAAGTGCGAATCTTTATCAACTTACACTAAAGACTCCAAAGTGTGAATCTTTATCAACTTACACTAAAGACTTCAAAGTGCGAAACTAAATTAACTTACACTTAAGGCCCCAAAACTGCGAATCTTTATTAACTTACACTAAAGACTCCAAAGTGCGAAACTATATAAACTTACACTAAAGACTCAAAAGAGCGAAACTATACCAACTTACACTAAAGACTCCAAAGTAAAATATATATATACTTACACTAAAGGCCCAAAAGTGCGAATCTTTATCAACTTACACTTAAGACTCTAAAGTGCGAATCTTTATCAACTTACACTAAAGACTCAAAAGCGCGAATCTTTAACAACTTACACTAAAGACTCCAAAGTGCGAATCTTTATCAACTTACACTAAAGACTCCAAAGTGTGATTTTTTAACAACTTACACTAAAGACTCCAGAGTGCGAATCTTTATCAACTTACACAAAAGACTCCAAAGTACGAATTGCTATAAGCTTACACTTAAGAAATTCAAAGTAGGAATAAACTCCAGCCTGACTACCCAACCAACAACTCAAGATACTCCAGCCTGACTACCCAACCAACGAATCAAGATACTCCTGCCTGACTACCCAACCAACAACTCAAGATACTTAAGCATGACTACACAACCAAAGACTTAAGATAATCCAGCCTGACTACCCAACCAACGAATCAAGATAATCCAGTCTGATTACCAAACCAACGAATCAAGATACTCCAGCCTGACTACCCAACCAACAACTCAGGATACTTTAGCCTGACTACACAACCAACGACTTAAGATAATCCAGCCTGACAACCCAACCAACGAATCAAGATAATCCAGCCTGACTACCCAACCAACAACTTAGGATACTTTAGCCTGACTACACAACCAACGACTTAAGATACTCTAGCCTGACTTTCCGACCAACGACTCAAGATAATACACCCTTACTACAAAACAAACGACTTAAGATACTTTAGCCTGACTACCCAACCAACGACGTAGTATACTTTAGCCTGACTATACAACCAACGACTTAAGATTATCCAGCCTGACTACCCAACCAACGATTCAAGATACTCCAGCCTGACTTTCCGACCAACGACTCAAGATAATCCACCCTTACTACAAAACAAACGACTCAAGGTACTTAAGCCTGACTACCCAACCAACGACTTAGTATACTTTAGCCTGACAACCGAACCAACGACTTAAGATTATCCAGCCTGACTACACAACCAACGATTCAAGATACTCCAGCAAGACTTTCCGACCAACGACTCAATTTAATCAAGCCTGACTGCAGATCCAAAGACCCAAGATACTTTAGCCAGACTACACAACCAACGATTCAAGATAATCCAGCCTGACTACCAACCAACGACACAAGATACTCCAGCCTGACTTTCCGACCAATGACTCAAGATAATCAAACCTGACTGCAAATCCAAAGACCCAAGATACTTTAGCCAGACTACACAACCAACGATTCAAGATAATCAAGCCTGACTACCCAACCAACGACTCAAGATACTCCAGCCTGACTTTCCGACCAATGACTCAAGATAATCAGGTCTGACTGCAAAACCAACGAAACAAGATACTCCAGCCTGACTTTCCGACCAATGACTCAAGATAATCAAGTCTGACTGCAAAACCAACGACTCAAGATACTTAAGCCAGACTACACAACCAACGATTCAAGATACTCCAGCCTGACTACCCAACCAACGACACAAGATACTCCAGCCTGACTTTCCGACCAACGACTCAAGATACTCCAGCCTGACTACCCAACCAACGACTCAAGATACTCCAGCCTGACTACCCAACCAAAGATTCAAGATACTCCAGTTTGACTTTCCGACCAACGACTCAAGATAATCAAGCTTGACTGCAAATCCAAAGACCCAAGATACTTTAGCCAGATTACACAACCAACGATTCAAGATAATCCAGCCTGACTACCAAACCAACGACACAAGATACTCCAGCCTGACTTTCCGACCAATGACTCAAGATAATCAAGCCTGACTGCAAATCCAAAGACCCAATATACTTTAGCCAGATTACACAACCAACGATTCCAGATAATCCAGCATGACTACCCAACCAACGACACAAGATACTCCAGCCTGACTTTCCGACCAATGACTCAAGATAATCAAGTCTGATTGCAAAACCAACGACTTAAGATACTTAAGCCAGACTACACAACCAACGATTCAAGATACTCCAGCCTGACAACCGAACCAACGACTTAAGATTATCCAGCCTGACTACACAACCAACGATTCAAGATAATCCAGCCTGACTACCAACCACCGACACAAGATACTCCAGCCTGACTTTCCGACCAATGACTCAAGATAATCAAACCTGACTGCAAATCCAAAGACCCAAGATACTTTAGCCAGGCTACACAACCAACGATTCAAGATAATCAAGCCTGACTACCCAACCAACGACTCAAGATACTCCAGCCTGACTTTCCGACCAATGACTCAAGATAATCAGGTCTGACTGCAAAACCAACGAAACAAGATACTCCAGCCTGACTTTCCGACCAATGACTCAAGATAATCAAACCTGACTGCAAATCCAAAGACCCAAGATACTTTAGCCAGACTACACAACCAACGATTCAAGATAATCAAGCCTGACTACCCAACCAACGACTCAAGATACTCCAGCCTGACTTTCCGACCAATGACTCAAGATAATCAGGTCTGACTGCAAAACCAACGACACAAGATACTCCAGCCTGACTTTCCGACCAATGACTCAAGATACTCCAGCCTGACTGCAAAACCAACGACTCAAGATACTTAAGCCAGACTACACAACCAACGATTCAAGATACTCCAGCCTGACTACCCAACCAACGACACAAGATACTCCAGCCTGACTTTCCGACCAACGACTCAAGATACTCCAGCCTGACTACCCAACCAACGACTCAAGATACTCCAGCCTGACTACCCAACCAACGATTCAAGATACTCCAGTTTGACTTTCCGACCAACGACTCAAGATAATCAAGCTTGACTGCAAATCCAAAGACCCAAGATACTTTAGCCAGATTACACAACCAACGATTCAAGATAATCCAGCCTGACTACCCAACCAACGACACAAGATACTCCAGCCTGACTTTCCGACCAATGACTCAAGATAATCAAGCCTGACTGCAAATCCAAAGACCCAATATACTTTAGCCAGATTACACAACCAACGATTCAAGATAATCCAGCATGACTACCCAACCAACGACACAAGATACTCCAGCCTGACTTTCCGACCAACGACTCAAGATAATCAAGTCTGATTGCAAAACCAACGACTCAAGATACTTAAGCCAGACTGCACAACCAACGATTCAAGATACTCCAGCCTGACTACCCAAACAACGACACAAGATACTCCAGCCTGACTTTCCGACCAACGACTCAAGATACTCCAGCCTGACTACCCAACCAACGACTCAAGATACTCCAGCCTGACTACCCAACCAACGATTCAAGATACTCCAGCTTGACTTTCCTACCAACGACTCAAGATAATCAAGCCTGACTGCAAATCCAAAGACCCAAGATACTTTAGCCAGACTACACAAACAACGATTCAAGATAATCCAGCCTGACTACCCAACCAACGACACAAGATCCTCCAGCCTGACTTTCCGACCAATGACTCAAGATAATCAAGTCTGACTGCAAAACCAACGACTTAAGATACTTAAGCCAGACTACAAACCAACGACACAAGATACTCGTGCCTGACTTTCCGACCAACGACTCAATATACTCCAGCCGACCAACGACTCAAGATACTCCAGCCTGACTACCCAACCAACGACTCAAGATACTCCAGCCTGACTACCCAACCAACGATTCAAGATACTCCAGCCTGACTTTCCGACCAACGACTCAAGATAATCAAGCCTGACTGCAAATCCAAAGACCCAAGATACTTTAGCCAGACTACACAACCAACGATTCAAGATAATCCAGCCTGACTACCCAACCAACGACACAAGGTACTCCAGCCTGACTTTCCGACCAATGACTCAAGATAATCAAGCCTGACTGCAAATCCAAAGACCCAAGATACTTTAGCCAGACTACACAACCAACGATTCAAGATAATCCAGCCTAACTACCCAACCAACGACACAAGATACTCCAGCCTGACTTTCCGACCAACGACTCAAGATACTCCAGCCTGACTACCCAACCAACGACTCAAGATACTCCAGTCTAACTACCCAACTAACGACTCAAGATACTCCAGCCTGACTACCCAACCAACAAGTCAAGATACTTTAGCCTGACTACACAACCAACGATTCAAGATACTCCAGCCTGACTACCCAACCAACGACTCAAGATACTCCAGCCTGACTTTCCGACCAACGACTCAAGATACTTTAGCCTGATTACCCAACCAACGACTTAGGATACTTTAGCCTGACTATACAACCAACGACTTAAGATTATCCAGCCTGACTACCCAACCAACGATTCAAGATACTCCAACCTGACTTCTCGATCAACGACTCAAGATAATCAAGCCTGATTGCAAAACCAACGACTCAAGATACTTTAGCCAGACTACACAACCAACGATTCAAGATTATCCAGCCTGACTACCCAACCAACGATTCAAGATACTCCAACCTGACTTTCCGACCAACGACTCAAGATAAGCAAGCCTGACTGCAAAACCAACGACTCAAGATACTTTAGCCAGACTACACGACCAGCGATTCAAGATACTCCAGCCTGACTACCTAACCAACGACACAAGATACTCCAGCCTGACTTTCCGACCAACGACTCAAGATACTCCAGCCTGACTGCACAACCAACGACTCAATTTAAGATACCCCAGTCTGACTATTCAACTAATGACTCAAGATACTCCAGCCTGACTATCCAAGCAACGATGTATTGTGGTTTCGTGATTGATAAGAAAGATATTCAATAAAATAATGACAAATAGTGAATTAAATTCAGTTCCTGGTTACAAAAATGCAAGTGTATTTCTTGAAATAGAAGCAATAACCACAAAACCACAATGTATTGTTGATTGGGTAGTATTGTCACACAAAACATATTAAATTTGTAGAAGGACTTTAAAAATACAAATGCATTTTGATCATATCTTTCGTCTTTATAACACCTACACAATTTGCAAAGGATGTATTAATAAACTTTAAAGAATTGAACCTCAGAACTATTACGCAGTTTATATGAGTAAAATTCACCCTTGGGGCAAATGTGGTAAATATTAATGCAATAATCCCCTTGGGTAAATTTAACCTATATATAGTGTTAATTTTTCACCGTCATCAAGAACAGTGCATTAAATATTGAGTTCGAATCTTCTTTCGTCGAGATTATTGCTATTTGTTCTTTTTATATAACTTTGAAAACGATACCTAAGGAATGAATCTGTGTTTAGTATTGCCAGCATTGTACTAGTTATTAATAATGTCACCGTCAAATTACATGTTATATAAACCCTTGAGCTTAAAACACGACAGGGGCGGCAAGGAATTAACGTTAGAAGGGGGTGGGGTCACGTCGTGGGCATGCGATCCCTTAATCAGTAATTCACAAAAAAGGTTGTGGTGGTGGGGTAGTGAATTCCTGTTGGTCTTCGATTCAGCAAAGTTTATTGGGAGGCACCTATTATAGATCGTTTGTTTTAGACGTGGATTTAAATGATGTACAACGCAAACATTTCTACAAACGTCTTAAGATAATTAGGGACATATTTATTTGTTAATATGCATTTATTTTTTCAGCTTGATTTGTATTAGGTTTGAAAATGAACTGAACATAAATAAAAAATAAATTCGTAAATATTTAATTGCCCTGTTTGCAGACGTCTTAAATTTCTTACTTTTATTCATTTCTTTCTTTTCTGGACAAAAAACGTTCTATAAATTTGGTGAGAACTGTGCAAAAACTAGGAAACATTATTATTATGATACGTACACTTTACGATGTTAAATCGTATTTATTTATATTTCTATTATTCGTTCCACTGGCTTTTATTGTGTTCTGCACGTTACATCCGTACAAATACCCGGCCATTTAATCATAACCATTTATCAAACGCATAAAGTAGTTTTGACAGATTTATACTTGACACCATTCACTATAAATTTACGAGTCCAAATAAGGATAGAATGATTCAGCTAGATTGTAAAGCCATGAAATACATTTGTTTATTTCTTTCTTATCTCCTTAATATAGATCCTAATTATAAATAGTATAATACATTCCGTCAATCAATGGCGTTTTTTTGCCTAGTCGCTGGATAACCGGTCCTTCGCATAATTCCCCTAAATTGTGCTTATTGTTATAAAGATAAGCCGGAAAACGACGAGACAGGCATTTGCGAACACCCTAACTTTAACACAGACATGGACATGTGCTACGCCGCGCTTCACATGACAATCAAACGGTCTATAATCCAGTTCCACAGTCGTGATTGATTCCCTGCGAAGTTGTCTTTCTTCTTGCCTCTAGCTCTCTAGGCATAGGGAAATGCCTATACTTTTACAGGAACAAACCACACCATCATACAAATGAAAACAATAAGACTAGAAACCATCTGAAAAATGCACAAAGTGACATTAATAATAACACTTATATCATTATTATAAACTCAATATCAAACGCATCTTATTTTGGCTTTTATGCCTCTATTTCCTTTCCATGAGCCTCACTTGTACCGCCATCTTGAGACTTTTTTGTTTCTTTTGATTCATTTTCCCCATCTTTTTCGTCTTTTCCATCATTACCACCATCGCCGTCAGATTCGCCGTCGCTTTCCGATTCGCTGCTATCACTGCCACTGCTGTCCCCTCGTCCTTTCTTCTTTTCGGCATATCCGGTGAAGTCGTATATCCGCTTGGGGTACGCCTTGACGGCGTACGCTACCTCTCGGAGCTTTCCCGCGGCCGTCTCAAGTTCCGACGGTACCAGACCGTGCAGCGTCACCAAATTGAGCCGTCTGTGGTAGTAGGAGGGTAAGAATTTGATGGAGAAGCCGTGGACGATGGTGGCAATCATTTCCAGGAACCAGTCTTGTACTGACGTCAGACGTCCAAGATTCTTGTGCGTCATGGTGAACAAAACGTTTATTAGAATGTCGTTGTTGAGTTTGCCAAGCTCAGCCGGAAACTGCTCCCGAATTATGTTGAAGATAATGAGCATGTGGCGGAAGTTGATCCCCTGGTTGTTCTCATTTAGAATGGTGAACAGGTGATGTTCCGTGAGGCTGACGTCCACCTGCCATGACCGCGTCTCCTTGCTAGCGTTGTTCCGGATAGCGCCAACATGATATTCCTTCTGAAAAGGTACAACAATCTCATTATCAAAATGACAATCATATGATAAAGGCGATCTGATATGAACAATAATATTACTGTTTAATGAATGTAGATAGTGTAATGAATAAAGTATTCAATACCAATATCGCCCCATTGCTTAGTCAAACTAAACAATGCTCAATAGTCTGTAAAGTCTCAATCTTGAGCGACGTACACATTCATGTAACGTCTAAAACACGTTAATTTGTCATTTGTCACAATTATGCCAGTACAACTTATTTGATATCGCAGTTACATCGATAAAGATATGACAAACTTGATTTTAATCTCTTTAATCTATAATACTGTCAGTTCACGGATTTAATTGATACTTCTACTGCAAGCAACCTTGCCTTGGGTTGGAGGACAGCTAGCATGTTTCCCGCCTCCAGATCCGACCGGATTAACTCCCGGAGACGCTTCTGGGCGGGGATGTACTGGCCGAAGCTGGGGACGGGAGCGCACAGCTGGACGCTGGAAGGCAGCTCGTCCAGGATAAACACCGGAAATATGTTCAAGGTGAACACGAACTCCCCTTGATGCTGGCCAATCCCTCCGTCGACGTTGGTATTTCCGGACTGTAGGTCAACCAGTGTCGCGTGCACCAGCGCCGTGCCGTCGGCCGCCAAGGAAAACCGCAGCAGCCGCACCTTGTTGCTCTCACTCTCAAGGATGGAGCACGCCTTCGACACGCCTGCGGACGTGTAAAATACACAGGGCAGGTTACCAGAAACTGGCAGCTGATATCATTAAAATACTCTCCATGATATCGGATAATACTTTCATACTGGTAGATGGATCAACAGCTACTGTCACATTTCAAAATATTTAAGAAAATTTCTTCACTTTTATTCAACTGTTAAATGGCTAAAAATGCATTTCGTAATTATCATAAACGGCTCCACACTCCCAAACATATCCAGAAAAGGAATTGTTTTTCAAAAGAAGACCTGCACGACAGTGGAACCATCCCTAAGGAGATATGCGTATGTACCTCAGTTGGTTTATACTAATGTATTTTAGCTTGATAGTGAGGAGAGAAAAAGGTGATTAGAATCACTTTCGATTCGGATTCCCGAGGATGAACCAGTTATATATAATATAGTGTAGTTCCTTGGACGCTATGAGAATGTGCCTGTGCTGGGGTTCGAGCCCACTCTTTATCATAAGATAACGTTTATACTCTACGGACCTGTGTTGAACCAGGCACTGATGCCCCTGGGTGGCAGGAAGCCGCCCTTGTCCACGTGTGGTTCCCACTCGCTACGGACCAGCATCGTCTCCTCGCGGCTCAGACCGGGACTCAGCTGCACAAGGCACCGGTGCTGCGGCATCTCGTCAAAGCCGCGTTGGACGACCTGGTGATGGAGTTTTAACAATTTAAAATATCATCTCTCAAATTCACAATTCAAGCCGTATAAAACTGTTGGTTTTGCTCTCAAGTGACATGTTCAGAATCGTGAATGATCTCATTTTCAACCAGTTTTTATAACGTTAATGCCTTGCCAAGTAGTCTTCAGTCTTCTTAACCGATTAATAAAACAGCTTTGATTGCGCACAACAGGCACCACTTATATCCCGTGCTATGCACAGAGTTTCACTAAACCCTGAATTTCAAATGCTTAATATTGCCTACATTTTAAGATGTCCGCCTTTCACGAAAGAAGCCCATCACGTAGCTTCTTATATCAGTTGGTGTTATACCCGCAAAACGACACGAGATCCTTCGATACACGAGCACGATATCATGCACAATTTAAGCTGATGATACAACTTATAATGTGCCCCTTTAGTGACACAGATCATATCATTAGTCAAATTCGTGATAGCTCAATCCTGGCGGAAGCTGATAGAAGTGATGGTGTCGTTTTGTGGGTATAACACCAAACGAATAGTTCGATGTAAAAAGCCACGCGATGGACTTGGTGAAAGGCGGGCATCTACAACTACCACGAGATCCCACATACCCATACCTTGAAGGCGTTTGGTTTTAATGGCCTCATTAGGGGCACCATACATTCATACGAGTCATGCGTCAGTGCCCTCAGGGGAGCGGTTTTGACGCCAGACGCCTTTGTGCACGTGAAGAAGAGCTTCCATTCTGACGTCAGCGAGTAAGCGACGCCCGTGATCAGCTGCACCAGCTGGGCTGCCACCTGTCACAGGAAATACAGCGTAATATGGAGCGAGTTTGTAACAATGAACAGTTGAAGCAGAAGTGTATAAGGTCTTATATTGTTTGGAACTCGCAAGCAATTTTTCTGCATTCCATATGGACGATCAAGTGTTTTTGATTACAAGAATATTCATTGAAGACTTTGTGTAGAAGAAAGGCAATCATAATTTTGAGAGGAATACCTTGTATATTTTCTCATGGCGTTTCCTCGGGGAGCGATGACGAAGCACTTTTCTAAAGAATTCCTCGAGGTCCGGGCCGGGGTCCACCTCTTTCTTGACTCGGCGCGTGAGGTTCCGCTGAGGGTCCTGGAACGCCGACCATCGGTCATCCGGGGCCTCTTCGCCACTCCCTGACATGTCCAATAAGAGCGACGAATCTAATACATGCAATGTCTTCAAAACGTGTATCACCTATGACAAATTACATTAATTCCCATTCTTTTCTAACTTAAACTGTGGAGACTAGGCAATAACATACGTGAGTTGTTGTATGCCGCATTTGATATAAGACTCCAACGAAGTCTGTAATAATTAAATCTTAGACCGGAAATTATTGTTGGTCTCGGATTAATGTTATATACTCCCAAGAGAAATGCTTGAAATGGAATATCAATAACCAAGGAATTAAGTAAATATTGTCTCAAAAATGGAATCAATTTTAATGACCAAAATAATATCGAACATAAATGTAAATATCGAATTTCATTAACAATGTTAAGAAGTTGTGTAAATGAAGTGGCTTTTGGCACTTCTATAAAATGCCTCTTTATTTTGCCTGAGCGAAATGTAATAAACGGATGGAACATATTAGCGTCTATATTTTTTTAATTCACCTTTCGCCAATCGTTTTCTCCTATTGAATGTGCAGACTAGGCAAGAATGTGAGTGGGTAGATGTATGCATTCAATCAAAATGTTAAAGTAATTTGTACTTAATTCCATTATTAATTAAAATGGGCCGCAAAAGCAAGTGATTAAAACCTAAAAGGATTCATTGCCATTGATTGAAACACATATTTTTATGAAATAATACAAATAACAAGATATATTTCGATATAAATAAATAAAAAAATCATCGAAAGTTAAAAACTTACACGATCCCTTTCTTCGTCATAATTGACAGATCATTTTGTCTTAGGCAAGTCAGCCATTTTTTTTAAATACAAGGCATCCTATTTTATGAGGCATCCTATTTCATGATGTATGCAGCTATATCAGTGGGTATTGATGGAGGGAATATAAAACATCTTTCACGCTCAGTCTGACAACCCATAGACCCCTCTATTGTAATGTTAACTTCAACGAATGCATGTCGAAGCTCGTAGTTGCATACGTACACTTGTTCAACAGTTTGAACAATTAACCAGAAATTTAGGTTTTTCTCCATTTTATTGTTTCCTTTCGTTCACATGATTGCCACTATATTAGAAACAAAAACATTCAAGTTAAAATATTAAAGTGACACTCTTATTCAAAATCAATACATACACATGTATAACAAACATCAATTTTGACTTATAAACCTTTAACTACTTACTAAATAATGCATTTCTGAAAAATGATATTACTGATAACAAAGATGTAACCGTGTATTTAATAACAGAAAACGCAAAAATATTAAAAGATTGGTGAATGCTGAATTTTTTTCTGTGATCTACTTTAGTCCCATAAGGTAGCATCACCGTGCTGTATGCACATTTAGTCCCATAAGGTAGCATCACCGTGCTGTATGCACATTTAGTCCCATAAGGTAGCAATACCGTGCTGTATGCACATTTAGTCCCATAAGGTAGCATCACCGTGCTGTATGCACATTTAGTCCCGTAAGGTAGCAATACCGTGCTGTATGCACATTTAGTCCCATAAGGTAGCAATACCGTGCTGTATGCACATTTAGTCCCATAAGGTAGCATCACCGTGCTGTATGCACATTTAGTCCCATAAGGTAGCATCACCGTGCTGTATGCACATTTAGTCCCATAAGGTAGCATCACCGTGCTGTATGCACATTTAGTCCCATAAGGTAGCAATACCGTGCTGTATGCACATTTAGTCCCATAAGGTAGCATCACCGTGCTGTATGCACATTTCTTTCAACTCAAACTCGGTATCCTACATAAGAACAACTGTTTTCGACATTTATTAATCCTTTTTCGAATATTAAGACGATAGTATTAATTGTGGTAAATCTTATTTGGGAGTAAGAGAGTATCTTTAAACCATGAAATAACATCAAGACAAGAACATAAGCATGGCACGTATTTCAAAGACATATAAATGTATATCATTAAAATTTATTTTAAACAGATAGAAAATCATGGATGTTTATTCAAAGTGAACAATTACTTTCAAACAAACAATTCAAGTAAGAGTATAAAACAGGACAGTTTGGCATATCCTTTAATACATTGAAAAGATACATGGGGTCATTATTGATATAAATAATAACAATTTGTCATCAAAACTTAATAAAACAAGTTACTTTTAATGGAGAAAAGAAGGAAAACAGCCACACCCAAGTTTTGACATTTTTACTAAACAGACATCTATTATATTTGAATTCAAAATAAATACATGTTTTGTATCCCAAAAAGTTGAGTTTTAAGATAGAGACTGCCTAAATTACTACTGTAATAAAGTTCCATTATTAATAAAAACAAATAATTTTAACCTTTACAGACCCAAGTTTCGTGCGATTTTTATCTGTTTGTCGAGTATAACTGCTGTATATAAATATTCTGCCTCTGTGTACTTGTCGGAGAGCCCTTACAAAGGGTTCGGGTGAAACAGCAGGCACAGCCTTATCGCTATCAGCATCATGTCAGTTCATTTACCGGTACGTGCTCAAAATTGAAAATCACATTCATACATGACATATTTTCTGGAGACCATTCAGGGGGATTTGTTCAAAAGGCTGAAAATTCAGGGGGATTTTGGTTGTATTCAGGGGGATTTTTTTAGCAGGTCTAAGTTGGCGAAATTTTAAAGTATTTTTAGACGCAAGTATGAAAAAATGTATTCACATATAGTTTGCTTTGAAAACCTCTTCACTTTTTCATTATACAAAATTATTTTATGTCATGATTTATCATATTTTTATGATACACTGTCATGTCATACTGTAATGCACTTGCAGAACAAAATACGACATTGGAAAAATATGTTTTCGAGACAATTAAATTAAAGTTACCTTCCTCCAAAGTCTTTAAAAAAATTGTGCTTAATTCTATCAGCTTTGATGACTTTCAGACAATAAGAGAATAGAATAAATATTATTAATTTCTTTCTTCCAAAAGAGTAATATTTCTTTGCCTTTGATAATTACTACAAATTAATTGATCACTTGTTGTAAAAGTTTCCTTTTGGAGAGTTTCACTCACATACTGTGGTTTCACTTTGTCATTATTGCCTGATGTAATTTTTTTTTTTTTTAAATTCCGGGGGATTTTTATCTCCCGCCGGGAGATCGGGGGATGGATCGAAATTCCGGGGGATTTTCCTCCGCCGGGGATATGGCATGTATGCACATTGTCAAACTGAACACAGCTCCAAGTCAGGGTTAATTTGAAATGATGGTGACACATTTGTTTCAAAGCAATGGAATGAAGGAACACTATCACCGTCAATCCTTTTCCTTGCCACAAACTCTGTTTCTCTCTCACTGCTGTTTCCTGTCAATAACTGTAACACTGAAAGAAATGAGTCCTTACTATCCCAGGACATAGTTCCCCTCCCCTAATGTCCTTCAATCCTGTTCTTGTACTACTGCTTACAATTTTCAGCAGAAATAGTGCACACAGTGTCCCTTTCACAAATGCCCTCGGTGTTTCTGTCTGTCTCTGTACTTCGAGAAACGCAGAAACTATCAGCAGAGGCAAATTTTCAATTCAAAAGTAAAATATTTCTGTTTTGTCCTTGTTCTACAATACAGTAGTTAGTATCACAAACTACATCCCAGTGAAACCCACCAAAACCCAACAATTCCAGTATTATTGTCTTTCAATGTACATGTATTACAGGTTTCTTTCTATAACACTTGTAACTGGATTGATTATTACAGCCCACTATTCAGACATAGACCCCCATTCCAAAGTTCCCTCAGTGTTTATGCCAGTTGTTGTACTGCTGTTTTATGAAGGTGACCAGGGCTGTCTCCTTGAGGTAGACCAGGGCCAGCACGGCCAGCAGACAGATCCCGCCCACACCAACATGTAACACCCGCCCCACAAGTCCCTGATCACAGCACAGAATACGCTGGAAATGGATAACATAATTATATTAGTGATATGAAAACCATTTCACTAGGATTATATAGTTTAATTAGATTGTATTGAGAAAGTATAATGGCATATAAAATACATTAAATAATTATTATATCATTTCCATTAATGACTTATTTATAAAAATATCAATATATCTTCAGAAGAGGATAAGACAAAACTGATTGGCAAATAAGTATAGTTGGCAGATGAATATGATTGGCAAATGAATTAGGATAAAGTTGTACGATGTTGCTTACTTTTTATTTAAAATGTCCTTTAACTTGAACATTTTGACCCTTCGATATATATGTTTACATAGACTGTAGTAATATTGTCCACATATTCATACCACAACTTGTCAGATTTCAATTAAATTAAGAGACTCATACAATGTGCATAATTATAATTCTTTTTACAATTAAATCTGTAAAAAAGCTGTCACTAAAACCTCAGAGGCTAGCGTAGCTATCAATGCTGCTAGAAGGCTGGCTATCACAGCTGGATGAGGTATCACATCATGTAGAGGTTTAAACTTGCTACCTCGGAAATACTGCAGGATGTAGTAGATACTGGAAACAGGATAATTAAATATAGAAGTTTAGCGTTGGGTATTGTATTCACTAATTAAGTAAGTTTTGCTGCCTTTTTTAAATTTTCCGCAGCAATTAACATAATGAGTATATCATTTAAATTAAAGATGCTTTAATGTTAAGAGCTGTCCCAGGCATATTGAAAGATGAATAATTTAAAAGAGTAGGAGGGGAAAATTATGCATTCATTTTTATTCCTTTTTTTTAACAAATATTCTTCAATATCTTATTACCTGTGAGCGATTCTGGCAGCCATATTGAGGCAATTTGCAAGTATAAACCCCACACTTCCACACACAGATGTCAGCAGCAGCGACGACAACAAAAACAGCAGTGAAAACACCACCATCTTCTGGTTATATCTGCCATTTCAGAATAAATGTTTTGGAAACAAGTTTAATCAAGTACATACAAATAAGTAGCTTTTCCAATGTTCTACATAACAATTGAGACATGCAGAAAATAGGTACGGAACTTTTGGCAGCTTTGTTGGAATTACATGTATGTTATGCATACTGAATCAAACCATGTCAGAGCTTTAACTTACTCAATTCTTTGATAAATAATTAAATATGATAACAGTGCATAAAATAACAACTGACCAGAGACTTTGTCTAATGAAGCTGCAGTTTTGATGTAATCATTTGTATTTCAGCAAAACAATTCGAAGAAGACATCAAGGTGAAAAGTAACCACATGTTAATTAGCCAATAAATATAACGACAAAAAAAGAAAATAAGAAAATGAAACAATTATTCAGTTGGTAGCCAAATTCGAAATGCAGGCACTCTGGTTCTGCTGTTGGGGACCATATCTACTGCAGCAAGGCAGATATATACTCTCAGACAGCTTTATGTAACATATATGTCAAATGAAATGAAAACTGCGGTGGAAATTGTCAATATTTAAACAAATTGTCAACAATTGAATGTCTATTTTTTGGGCTTAAATAAAATATTTTAGAATAAGACATTAATTTTTGTGGAAAGTTTTTTTTATCAGGTAGTAGGATAGTGAGAAGATTTCAAGGGGCCTTATGCAACTGAATTTGTAATCTCTTTATTTGTAAATATAGGCAAATACCTGTGCACTGGTCAAGGCAGAGAGTGGGGCTTTTAATGCTAGCATGGCTTATTTTATAGGTGAAAACTTTAATCTGTCAGGCAATACATAGTTCTGCTCACCTGTCAACTTCCTGTTTGCTCATGGTGGCGAACACGAAGCACTCAGTGGTCCCGTTCAGGGCAATAACCAGAACATACAGGCAGTACCATCTTAACAACACTGGGCCTGAAAGTTGCCAAATAAGAAATAACATGTGCTCTCACTGTAAGTGACGAATGCCTCTGAAGCGGTCATTTAGAAAAGGAAAACAATAGCAATGAAATGTGTGGATAAAGAAAGGAATTTAGCCGGATGCACAGATGGATAGACCTTAGAGGTAGGGACACGGGTCTTGCACAGGACACGTTGTCTTATTATGTCAAACACATGTGGCAAGTTATTTAAAATCTGTCCAAACAAGAGAAAGTTACAGCCTGGACACAAAATCCTATACTTTATTTCTTTATATGCAGCATTCCATATTTAAAAAACACTAAGTGTGACCCTGACAAGAAGTCATAGGTCATGCACGTAACACATCATCTTGGTATGTCAAACACACGTGGCAAGTTATTTTAAAATCTGTGCATAAAAGAGAAAGTTACAGTCTGGACACGAGAAGTTGAGCCTGACCAATGGATTGATGCTCCAACATTTCTTGTTTATCAGTTTTTTCCTTCATTAATACAGCCCCTAAAATGAGTCTTTTTATGTCTTTTCACAATAGAAAACATAACCAAATAAACTCCTTACAGTTGAAGTTACCCTATAAAAAACACCCCCAAAACACCTCTAGGTTGGCCCAGACGGACAACGGTGCGATTTTAATACAGGTGGGCATAAAAATCGAGAGAGTATTAAGAAGAAATATTTAAACAGATCCATAAAAATAGAAAGAGTATTAAGAAGAAATATTTAAACAGATCCATACAAAGGTGCGGGAAATAATCCTCCCATACAAACAGTTCTGCTACAACAACTCCCAACCTGGCAGTAGAGAAGAGATAATAACTGTTTACTGCTTTTGGGTGCAGCTGAAATAGAATCTGCATGAGTACTGACTGTTTAGCCTTATAACTCCTGTTACTCAAATAGAAAGGTCCAAGGCAAAATGTGAGACGATAATTACAAACACCATGACTACTGCCCCCGTGAGGACAACCACTTACCAGTCCCTGTTGAGAGAAGACCCCCACCATATAGGTCCAAGGCTAGATATGAGTAGGCCATTCCAAAAACAAGGATTATGGCCCCAGTGAGGACAACCAGCTTCAACAGACAGCTCAGCACATCAACTGCTAGAGCACAGGAATCCTGCATATAGGATGAAACAACTTAAGGATGTATAAACAGTCATCTATCAAAATCAGAGCAAATGATACAAGAAAATGAGAGCACTCCAAGATACATTTGTAAATCGAACATCTATTGTATAACTATGTTTCTAATTTTATATGAAAGAAATTCAAAAAACACAAGACACAAACATTGCACACTGGTCAAGACTGAACATTCCTGTGTATTTCTGTCTGTCTGAATGCAATGACAACAGTGAACCTATACCCAATGTTTACTTTAAAAAAAAAATCATTATGTTAAAACCATAAAACACAAGAATTGTCACTGAAACCGTGTGTGCGTGCTTGACTATTCTGCTGCTTTTAAGTTTAACAATTGCAAAATAGAGTTATCTTTGTAGTGAAAATAAATGTGTATGAGTCAGGATGAACCTATCTTACACTCTCAGCCATGGAAGATACTTATAATATGCATATAATGCAAATATTGCCCTTTATTATTTGACTTCAAAATGCTGGTTAATGTTTGGTACGTAAGCTCAAAGGTAAATATCTCAGCAACTGCTTGATGATTGCATTTAGACCTAATACAACAGTACTCAAAGATCAAACTTTGTTAAATTATCAAGTTGTATTAGGTCTAAATGCAATGCATCAAGCAGTTGCTGAGATATTTACCTTTGAGCTTACGTACCAAACATTAACCAGCATTTTGAAGTCAAATAATAAAGGGCAATATTTGCATTATATGCATATTATAAGTATCTTCCATGGCTGAGAGTGTAAGATAGGTTCATCCTGACTCATACACATTTATTTTCACTACACACAAAAGAGTTCCAGCAAAAAATACATTTTTACCTAATTTTGTTGAACTGAGGTGGGAGAAAAAGCATCTACCATAGCCGCTCATGTAAGATAGGTTCATCCTGACCCTCGCACAGGGTGTTTCGCGGAAACTCAGTAGACCTCGTTTCCGCAAAACACCCTACACTAGGGTCGGGATGAACCTATCTTACACTCTCTGCCATGGAAGATACTTATAATCTAACATGAATAATTAAGTAGAATGGGTAGTTGGAAATGCAAGCCTCAATTTTCAAAACTGTATGAGCTGAAATGATGGCTTAATTATTGTTACATGCAAAACCTTAACCACAATTTCCAAGTTCAAAGATAAAGGGCCAAAAACTTGCATTATATGCAAAATAGAGTAATAATGCAAAATAGAGTAATAATGCAAAATTATTCAAGTAGGTTAAATGGTTGAGGTATCATTGCATAAAGTCTCAATACAATACATCAAGCAGTTAGTGACACATTAACATATGTGTGCTAAAAAATGCAAAACCTTAACCAGAATTTCTAAGCCAAATAATAAAGGGCAATAATTTGCATTATATGCAAGATATAGTTATCTAAATTGGCAATAATTTGCATTGTCTGCAAAATAGAGTGATCTAACTTAATAAATTAGTAGTTCGATAATTGGGAACTCATATCTAAGGCTTCAATGCAATTCATGATGTGTTGCTGAGATATTGACTTACATGTATTTACATGCAAGACTATAACAATATTTTAATTCAAATCATAAAGGGTCATTATTTGCATTATATCCAAAATAGAGTTATCTAACTTGGTTATTCCAGTGGGTGATGTTTATGTATTGTTGTATTAAGTCTCAATGCAATACCTCACGTAGTTGCTGAGATATTTACCTATGTGTGCTTACATGCAAAACTTTAACCAGTATTTCTCAGTTGAAAAAATGTCCATAATTTGCATTAGGATAGTCCAGGGAACTAATGCTCTCCTTATTCTTCGAATAGTTAAGCTAGTATCTTGTGACGCCACATGCACAGATTTTTTTTATTATACTATGCATTTTGTCCCAGTTAGAATCATCAGTAACCATAGTTTCTGGAATAGAGACTTTTCAGATACAGGCCATTAATCTCAATAAAATATATATTTTCTATCATGACTCGACTTGTAGACCTGTTTCTGTTTGTCTCTAGGCTGGCCATGTGTGAGTAGCTGTGAGAAGAAAAGATACCCGCTCTCCTCGATGGGCTGGAAAATTAACCTCGCCGCCAATGAGCCAAGGTTGTTGACTATGTCATATATACCTGCAAAAAAACAGGTTATGCTCTTTAGTTTGGTTAAACAGATTTTAGTACTAAGATACTTACTTCAAGACCACGATGACTTTGTTTAGATGTTTAGGTTTCTAAAAGAAATCATATTACTGCAATATTCTGTTTTAATGATAACAATATTGCTTTATTAAAAAAGTTCATGTTATATAATCATATCTATATAAAACTGTTTCAGTGTTTTATTATACAAGAAACACAATTGAATGAACAAAAATCTCTATGGATATATATACTCAAAAATATTAATTGTACATGAATCTCTTAATTCAGATGTGTTAACCATGTGCCATAAAAAAACAAAAAAACAACAACATCAAACCGTTTTTCTAATGAAGAAGCATTTCTAAAACATAAGTCTTCAAAAATGGATCAATACCTTGATCAGCAAATGTGAGCACACCAAAAATGGTCATGACATATTTTTCTCCTTCAGTCAAAAGCTGCTTCAGGAAACTTTGTTTGAAAAAGCTCACTGTAAGCCAAGCCTGTCTGGGATCTATGAAAGGCTGAAAGAGACAAACAGAAGCTTAAAGTAACAGACATTAAATACATAACAAGTATTAGGAAGCAGATACAGATATAAACTGAAAAGATATACATTAAGATGAAATTAAAAACATATTAACATAAATTAACTTTTACAAATAATTCTTTAATATTTGCTACACCTCGACGATAGACAAGCTTATTTTCTGGACATTCTTTGAAATAACCTTTTTTAACTTATCCATTAAAATCAATGAGGCTTTAATAGAAAAAAGATACCAGAAAACAGAATTATAAGTTATTATAATCCTATTTACTATAACACCATTACATCCTTGTGCATTACCAAATCTCTTGTTGATGTTGGAAACAGCTGAGATACTGATGTAAACGGGAATGTGTCATCTTTCTTGCCATACACAACGATGTAGTAGATGAAATAGACATAGTACACCAGACTAATTACAACTCCATAAACCACCTGAAGTAAAAGATTCATTCAAACATTACACAAATATTTTCAAAATCTGAAAACATGTAAAATTATAGTATATACAGTTGTAAATTTACAATCAGACTAGCATTTTCTGGAGTTTCAAGATAATATTCTGTATAACGATTTCCAAACTATTGACCTAATGTTTTTAAAAACTGACAAAATATCTACATATTATATCTGGCAACAAACCAGCAAAAACAGGTAAACATCCTCAACACCCTTTTATTTATGAAGCAATGTACCTGAGCAAGGGCAAAGTTGTAGAGGCCGAGACTCGGGAAATAGATGACCAGGAACACAGTGAGGACACTCTTACACACCTCTGCAATCCCCTGTGAAAACACCTGTAAAAACCAAAGAAATAAATGAATGGGACCATTTTATCAACAATATATCATATGTTCAGGACATTTTATTTTTAAGTGTCTGAAGGTGAATAAAAGAAAATGCAAATTTAAATATAGTGAAAACAAGAGCTGTCACAGTATGTGAAGAATGCCCCCGAATGTGACATTGACCTATGAACAAGGTCAGTACATGAAAAGTTGATCTTGCCTTTACGTGTCAAATACATATGGCAAGTTATTTTAAATTGCCTATGAACATAAAAAAATACCACCCCTGCTTGACAACCTACACTGTTATGTCCTTATATTCAGAATTCCCTTGTGAATAAACACTTAGTGTATCTTTCACCTTAGAGGTAGGGACATGGGTCTTGCACACGACACGTCGTCTTGGTATGTGGAACACATATAGCAAGTGATTTTAAAATCTGTCCATACAAGGGAAAGTAACAGCCCAGACACGACAACCTATACTCTATGTCCTTATATGCAGCACTCCATTGTGAATAAACACTAAGTGTGACCTTGACCTTTGAGGTAGGGACACGGGTCTTGCACGCGACACGTCGTCTTGGTATGTGGAACACATGTGGCAAGTTATTTTAAAATCTGTCCATACAAGGGAAAGTTACAGAGCCGGACGGACGGATGGCGCGATTTTAATATGCCCACCTTCGGGTGCATAAAAAGCACTTTTAAATAAACATAGACTACATGTAACTTTTTGCTTTAAAATAAATTTTTTAACAAGCAAGAATAAAACATAAGTGGACTTGCTCAACATTATGTGTATATGTACATGTATTATCTTAAAGCTGCACTCTCACAGATATACCATTTTCACAACTTTTTTTTTTTTTGTCTTGGAAAGAGCAAATTTTTGCGTAAACATCTTCAAACCAATGCTGAAAAAAATTCAAATGGTAATTTTTCATATTTCAGTTCGAAAATTGATGTTTTATGGCTTAAGCTGTTACTAACGGTTTAAGAAAAATGCATAATACATCAATTTTTGAACTTAAATATAAAAATCTGCTACCTAATTTTTTGTCAGCAGTCTATATAACTGGTTTCCATGGATTTTTGCAAAAATTGGCTTGTTCAAAAAAATAAATCAGAAAGTTGTCAAAACGTTCAATCTGTTAAGATTGCAGCTTTAATAAGGCTAACAATACAGTCCAATTGCCATTAAGTTTGACAAGAAGAAACAACAGATTACTCAATAGTCCTAGCCATTTTTCATAGTTGCCTATATGTAAAGCACCAGTCAATTATAACCATGGCCCCCCAAGGTCAGGGGAATAGCTGGGACTTTGACTTTCAGTCCAGCCAAGCACGGGTAAAGCCCCACCCTGCGGATATGAACTGCTGGCAAAATCCCCGAGAAATGCCCCACACCCCAGGGACCCTGGTTAAGGCCCATTCCCTGCTCTTTTTTTTTACAAATATATAATGGTGCATAATATGACACACAGTTGCCAAGTAAATGTAAAACAGTCTCCCATAATAGTGCATTACCTTCAGCTTGACAAACATGTGCTTTTGAGCAAGGACGAAGAGTGGCTGAGAGAGGCAGTTAAGGACAGTGGCCAGGGCAAAACTGGCCACTCCAACACTGTACCCGGGCATGAGAGTGGGCTCTGGGTTCTCCAGCAGGTTCACCCACACCCACCCCAGCACACCTGTTACTACCAGGCTGGCTGGAACACTGAACGGTAGGTAAGAGAGAGAGTTTAACATTTATAACATGTTACATTAACTTACACTGTGTAAGCAGCTACCGGTAGTCAATTTGAAAAAAAGGAAATAGTGATTTTTAAAAGAAATGCATAACTGAAAATAAGTATGCAAGTATTTAACAATCTGGATCAAGTAAACTCATAATTTCCAAATTTCATTTTGAAATGATAATATACTTGTTTGTAATGAAGTACAACTGTTCATACCTTTTGATGTATAGAGAATATATGATATATTTCCCAATCTTCAGAAAAAAATCCCAATCAAAATATTTTTTTTATGAAAGTCTATTTACCTGTACTGGTTCATTCAACATCCTAATAAATTGGGTGATGTAATGTCTTGGGGATAATTGAAGTCAGAAATCATTGATTTTCATCACATTCAGAGATCAGTATGAAATATTATCTGTCATGATTTATTGCAATAGATATTTAAAACGCAATATCAGCCATTTGGGGTCTTTTGAAATGGAAAAGGAACTAATATGTTATAATTTCCTCATTCGCAGGAGACTGAAATCTTGTTCTTTTCACTGTAAAATTTCCCAATTTCTGCATATTCATGACGCAAATTTTCCCAAAATGTCTAGGGTCTTTTTGCCAAAATGGGCAGAAAAAGCCCTGAATATATAATGACATTAAATCATGATGCCCGATGGTGATTTTATTCATGACATAAACAACAATAAACATGTAAATTTAAACGTACGTGCACCACATGAGGTTGATGACTTGTGACCAGTTGTGTGTATCTAGCCGACTAAGGCAGGCCTTGTCAAATGCCTCTGTGGCAAGAAAGAGCGTGGTAGAGTACAGTAGTGTTAGACGAATATTAACAACTCCCAGCATGTCACGTGAAATATATCGCAGGACAAATGCATTCAGGGCGAATGTTAACATCCTGCTCAAAAGCTGAAAGGGAGGGAAAATGACACTGTGTTAGGGACACAAAATTGAACTTTTATACAAAGCTCTTATTTATAATAGAGAGACTCTTCTTAACATTTTTACATAAGTTTAAAACTAAGTAGCTTTATTTTGTGTGCTTTAACCAAAGAGCTTTATTTTGATGTGTTGAACTGTGACACTTTTGTTTATAAGAATTAATGTATTTTTACTATTGAAAACATATAATTCTCTACGGTGATTAAATTATCATTTTTGTTTAATTGAAAATATCTTGACTTTAAATGGACTACATTGTATATGATACCTGCAACACCATGCTGTACGATGCATTTTTGACTGCTCCAGCCAGAAGGTGCTTATCATCTCCAACCAGAAGGCACTTATCACCTCTACCTTGTACACTGCTCATTCTGTACAGTTTTCAGTCAGATTTTCTTGAACTGTAAATTTCATTACACTATTACAGCAATACAAAAATATGATTAATAACTTTTGAAAGAACCATTATAAGGTTAAAGAAGAAGACTGTTAAATTAATAACAAACACTGGGATTTAAACCATTGTTATTCAATAACTAAATAACAAAACAAAGACACTATCCGAAAATTGTATGGTCCGAATTATACTGAATTTAAAGATTTATAACTGAGGTCTATAAATCATATTTACTTACAAATTATTAATTCTCTGCGTAATGTAACTTTCAGATTTATGTCAAAAACAAGAAAAGGTATCTTCAACAAGCGTGATAATTGCTAGGAATTCCAAATTACGAACGACACGTATGGGGGCTGACATCTTTGGTGAACAATTTTTGTTTGTTTTGTGAAATGTACACCGTAAGGTTAAAAACAACTATACTGTATATATATATATATATATATATATATATATATATATATATATATATATATATTTATTTATTTATTTATACGGTATAGGAATATGTAGAATTGTAAAGCAGTTACACAGCCTGAATATAACAATTCTGTTACATTCATATCCATGGAAGTCATGACTTTATAGGGAAAAAGTCCATATTCATTTTGTGACCCAATTCATGCATAAAAACTATCCACGGAACCATAAAACAAAACACAAAAAAACTGCATCTGAGAACGATATTCCAAAATCTTACACAATTCACGGCACTGGGTCATTAACAACAATTGCTTGCAGGTCTCATAGTAACAAACCAAATATCTCATAAAGTTATAACACAGACTGATTAACAAAGTAGTAGTGATGATATATATACTAAAGCACAACATCATTAGAATGCTTTTGGATACATACGTGCGTTAATAAAGATTTAATTCAATGTGACAAATATTTAACACAGGATAATTCATTAAAGTTATTCAACTTATTTCCAATGGGGTCCTTACGACAAATGTAATTATTTGCCCAGATCTCAGTTGTAAGCTTTTTAAATTAGGTTTTCTTATACAAAAATAACATGCATGAACTCTTGACCAGTTAAAGAATGATTAAATGTTTGAGATCGAACTTTTACAGTTATAATGCAACCGATTGTTAAAACCATATGACAATTTAGCATAATATGACAAAAATCTTAGAACTGATATGCAATTTTAAATGAATAATAATTAATAAAATAGGAAATCTTCCATTTCTGCACATTTCATACCAACAATGAGATGTGATTTCACTTCTTTTTTAAAAGTATTTTTATTTTTCAATTCTTTTAACTTTATTGGAAGACTGTTCCAGTCCTGGATTGCTTGATAAAAGAAATTATTTAATATAAAACTGTCAGCCTGTGGCACTTTAAAATTTCCAGCACTATGTCTACTGTTGTAAGAATGTGTGGATGAGACTAAAGTAAAATGTTCATGTAAGTGTGATGGGCATTTGCTATTAAAGATTTTATGTACATGGTTAAGTCGTAGTTGCTTTATCCTATTTTCTATATTAAGCCATCCAATATCATTGAAAGCTGAGACTTTCAGGGAAGTTCTACACTCATAGCCATAAATAAATCTGACAACTTTGTTCTGAGTGACCTGTAATCTGTTCTTGAATTGTTTAGATATACCACTGTACCAAGATGTAGGTGCATAGTCAAAATGACATTGTATTAAGGAGTTACATAACAATTCTCTTAGTTTCATATCTAAAAAACGATTTTGTCTATAAAAAAATTTTAACAGAGAATTAACTTTACTGACAATATTGTTAACAATAGATGCAGCACTGAGATCATTGTCCAGTATACGTCGAAGATATTTAACGGATTGTTTAGGTTTTATGACCATTGCAGTTTACATTAAAGCTAACAACTTTTGTTAGTTTCCTTTTAGACCCAAATAAAATACATTCTGTTTTTCCAAGATGCAAAGACAGTTTGTTGTCAACTAACCACTTACTACAGTTTTCAAATTCCTTGCCGAGTACATTACTAATAACAGACGGATCTTTGTGTGAGAAAAGGATAGCAATATCATCTGCATATAATAGTAATTTACTTTTTTCACTTATGCTTATACTCACATCATTGACATAACAAAAAAAACAGCAACGGTCCAAGTATGCTTCCTTGAGGAACGCCACAAGAGATGTTCATGAATTGAGACGTTGTATTATTTACATTGACAACTTGTTTACGACCAGATAAATATGACTGAAACCACTCAATTGAATCTACACCAATTTCTTTACGATATCAAATGCCTTTTGAAGATCCAGCATAATCATTCCTGTATATAGACCTTTGGAATTTGGATCTTTGATATGGTCGGGCAAATGAATTAGGCAGGAGTCAGTTGAATAGTTACATCTAAAACCACTTTGAAATTCGTATAATAATCCATGTTTAACAAGGAAATATTCTATTTGGTTGTAAACAACTCTTTCTACGATTTTTGAAACTATACATAGTATGCTTACAGGTCGATGAAAGCGCGTAAAACATTAAGAAAACAATTTTGGCAGCAATAACATCATTTTCAAGTAAAACATTTTAAAGTCTATTTTTCATCTTTTCAATAAAAACACTTTTATTCTGAATATATATTTTATTTTCAAATATATCCACAGACACCTTATACCTCCCAAGAAAAAAACACTAACGTTAACATGTTCTTTTAAATAAACACATGCATGCACTGAATGCCTTCCAACAACAATTTACACATTTTCTTTGAAATGTCATCAATCCAAACATAATTTCCTCTGTTCTTCCAAATATTGCCACAGGCACCCTTTTCCCTCCCATCTACCATTTACTATGTTCTAACAAATAAAACCATGACCCGTATTATTCCTGCCATCAGCAATTTACTCATTCAGCCTAAAAAATATAACCATTGGTCTCTACCCATGCTTACAACAATAAAAAAGAAAATGTATCGACTCTAATATTTTAGAAGACGAATACCATTTTTTTTATTGAAGGTCCATTGTATAATGATATTCAAAAATCTGTATTGCCATCATTTCATTTACGGCATCCTAGTATGCACAAATTTAAAGAGTTTATTTTCACTAAAAATGAAGGAAAATTGAAGAATGCGAGTGTATTTGTTTACAAAGCTTTCACATAATGTTAAATAGACATTTTCCAACAGGTTAGTATAATAGGCATTATCATAGTTTGTCCATGCATGAGCTCTTCTGTTGTTAGTATAATAGGCATTATCATAGTTTGTCCATGCAGGAGCTCTTCTGTTGTTAGTATAATAGGCATTATCATAGTTTGTCCATGCAGGAGCTCTTCTGTTGTTAGTATAATAGGCATTATCATAGTTTGTCCATGCAGGAGCTCTTCTGTTGTTAGTATAATAGGCATTATCATAGTTTGTCCATGCAGGAGCTCTTCTGTTGTTAGTATAATAGGCATTATCATAGTTTGTCCATGCAGGAGCTCTTCTGTTGTTAGTATAATAGGCATTATCATAGTTTGTACATGCATGAGCTCTTCTGTTGTTAGTATAATAGGCATTATCATAGTTTGTCCATGCATGAGCTCTTCTGTTGTTAGTATAATAGGCATTATCATAGTTTGTCCATGCATGAGCTCTTCTGTTGTTAAGGTATGCTTTCATGCACGTTGATTTCTAACGGCAGAATATTGTTCATTGTACATAATGAATTTGAAATGTATGCATATTATATCTATTACATTTTCCTTTTCAATCCTATTTCAACATAATCATATAAAACATCACAAACATGGATAGCAATTTATTTACTTTAGTATTTTTCCTGCATACGCTCTAGGTAATTATATTTTCGAACTTAGATTGAAAGGGAGGATGTTTTATAAAACTCGAAAAAGTTAGAGTAAAATTACTCGAAAAGTTGATCGATAAATGTATGCAGGTTCTAAATCTAATTTTGTATAAAAACTATTAGTAAATATGTTACCGCACGAGTACATATTATTTGTAGTTGTCACCAGTGTGCACTTTATGCCTCATGGGTCTACGACCTTCTGATTTATTATAAATAAAACTTGAAACTTGAAAAACTTGAAACTATGTTTTCCTTTTTTTGTCTTATCTGAGTGACGTGATGACGATTACGAACAGTCAATTCGATATATTATTATTTAAAAAGAAATAGCAGCAAGAGATGACAATAAACAAAAACGTTTCAATTAAACAGAATTCTTGCAAAAAGTTGAATAACCGGTTTAATTTTTTTGTGTTTCGTGTTTCAAATATGTTCGAATTGACTATTATATTTTTACATTTTGAGGTATAATTTAATGAGTATAATTCACTCTTGCGCACAGTGGTCAGAAATTGGCTCAGTGTGAGCATTATTTGATAAGCTCATAGAGAGCTGAATTTTCTACCTTCTGTACCCTGTGCGTAGGAGTGAATTTAACCGAATGGACAAAAAGGTAATATATTCGAAGTAGATCAATATGTCCCCATCCCTCCGCCCGCCTTGCCAACCGCTACAGCCTCCTCCTCCCCAAACCAAAAAAAATACAAGCACAGTTTAATGCCAAATACCAGGAGCAGTGTTGCAGACAAGACCATTATACAATATAATACAATATTAGAATGATGGTTCTTGTGAGAGTAAGGGTGGCAGAGGTAAGAACATGGCTGTTTATGGGGAGTATGTCAAACAGTTGAGTTGAAGAACACTTGAAAAAACACACGCTAGAAACAATGTCCATGATTCTATACGGAAAAAGCCCTACGATTGAACGTTTTGACAACTTTTTAATATTAAGTCTTTGAACGAGCCTTTTTTGAATTTAGATCGCAGATTTTAACATTCAAGTTAAAAAAATCATGTTTTATGCACTTTTCTTCAATCCTTAGTAACGGTTTAAGCCATACAGTAAAACATTAATTTTCCGACGGAAAAATTAAAATCTACGATCTGATTTTTTGTCAGGGTTCTAGTATCATTGGTCTGCAAATATTAACGCAAAATGTGCTCTTTCCAAGACAAAATAAAATATATGTAAAAATGGTATATCTGTGAGAGAGCAGCTTCAAAGCAATGTCCATGATTCTAAACGAAAAGAAGCCATAGATAGACCTTTTTAGCTTTATATTTAAAGCACCCTTTAAAAATCACAATGCTGCCTTAACCTACTGTCCTCGATTTTGTCAAGCAAACACAACATAATGCATAGATGGCCGTTGTTTCATGTGTTTATGCTTTATGAATGTAGAAGCACGCAAACAAATCTATAATTCAAGCTAGTTTTTTACATTGACCACAAGATGTTAACGGTATTCACATGAAGCTCTGTATTCATTATGTATTGCAAGATACAAGGTGCATATATGTAGCATGGCCCAAAACGAGATTTGCATCTGCTTACGATACTCTTGTTAAATAATTGAACACAAATACCTGATTGGTATTGCTGTATAGGGTTTGCTCATATCTAATTGGCACAATTTTCGGTGTGCCTGGGACATTATTCGGTCACCGGTTTTTAAGGCCGCAAATTGTACCCAACACCGTAGTTTTTCAGCGGATTTGCCATACCTTATAATGTAGAGTTAAAGCCGACGATATCTCCGGAACCACCAATGCGGGGCGTTCGGGACCGGTATTGCCGTTTAGGTATCTCCATTCTCTACGTGACGCGACCGTCGGCGCATCTCTGAAGTGCCGGTGTAACGTTGTAAAGTGACCCCCATAGAATAATGACCCCCCGGTCATTATTTTATATAAAATAATGACCATTTTCTATAAAATACTGACTCCCCTTATAAAATAATGACCCCCCGATTTTATCTGTAAAATATTGACCCCCCCCCCCCCACTTAGCCTGTTACTAACATATCTATATCAATTCAAGTCACTGTCGTGTTTCTATGGCTTTTATATTTGTTGTTGTTGTTTTTGCTTCTGGAGCCGCTGCATGTTACTGCTGCAGAAGCTGCTGTGTCTACATCTATTGAAATGAAATATAAAATTGCTTCCATTTGAATTTCATTTAAATTATCATCAATGTAATACAATATACATAAGTCGCTTTAACGTAGCTGTATATGATTCAACTTCAAAGACAACATTGTTCTACTTCATCTGACGTTAGATAGCCTTTGTTCATACCGTGGAGGCATTGCTTAAAACGAATGTGTTAAAAATGCAAGGCTTTGAGGAGCTATTTAAGCAGTCACTGTTCGTGCCATGACTTACATCAAAGTCCATGATGTCACTGAGCGGTGTTTTTTATGTTTTATGCAGACTGCATCATTTCTAAAAATAGTTCCTTTGATTTACCTCAGAAAAGCCGCTCGTTCAACATCAAAGAAAACGACAGCGACACCGAAAGCAGTTCTACGTAAACGCGTGTATATATAAAGGTCTGTGGTAAGCAGTCAGTCCAACCTTGCAGCATGGACGAGAAAGATTACACAGATGTTGTAGAGTTTGTAAAAAATGGGAAGTATCCCGTTTCTGTAAAAGACAAGAACAAAAAGAGGAATTTTCGTAGAAAGTGCAAACCTTTTATTTTTGATGACGGGTTGTATTATAAGAAAACCAGCTCATCAAAACGTTTGCAAGTTGTTAAGAAAGGGAAGACAGATGACATCATTCAGAGCATGCATGCATCAGATCACGGAGGACATTTGGGAGTTTCAAAAACGTAAGTTTGATATAATGATTTCATTATCATGACCAAAAAGGAACTTGTGATTCCTGTGAGCCTGTGTTAGATATGACATTTAAGATTATTTAAATTAGTACGAAAGCTGAATAACAAAAGCGTCAAAACGTGACTGAACTCGTAATAACGAGATAAATATCTCGTAAAAACGACTAAGTATCTCGTTATAACGAGACAACTATCTTGTTATTAGACTTGTACGGATTATGACGGACACGGACACTGAGAGCGAACAACCGACAGGCAGGGGATACTCTCAAAGTTATTTCATGCTTTAAAACAGTCATGTATGTATAAATAAGGCGTATCAGATGAGTCGTTTTACAAACTAACATTAAGCTCTAGATCTTTGTATCAGTTATGATTAATTTTCGATTATAATAACTGTAAATATATTGTGAGAACAGTCCGAACGCAATATTTTGGTTTTCGCTGACAAAACCATTATACTGAAAAAGGTAAAGAATATATAACGGTACTTGATTTTAAAGTTTATAATATAGGTGAACAGGTCTTTGGATCATTCCATTATTAGATAAAACTGAAATAAAGTGTTTTGTCTATATATTGTCCGCTTTTCATGCCAATAGTAAATGATACTGGTTTATTTTGATATGCAGTGTGCAATATTAAAGTATAGTCCGTTTAAAAAAGCTGATTATGAGATACGAGTTTATTGTCAATAAATAGGGGTGTAATGATCGGATGACTCCAGGTAAATGTTATTGTTTTGATAAGTATTTTATTTACTTGATGCATTAGCATATTCACTTTAATTTAATTGTCCTCTAAAATGCTCTGTACTTAATGAAATTACAGATATTAATTTCTCATATAGAGTCGCTGGCCCAGTGGTATCGTTCAGATCTATGACGATAGCGGTTGTGGGTTCGAACCTCAAGTGAGGAAGTTTTTTTTATGCCCCCCCCCCCCCCCCACAAAGTGGGAGGCATATAGTGATTGCACTGTCTGTCCGTTCGTCCGTTCGTTCGTTCGTCCGTCCGTCCGTCCCGTTTCGTGTCTTCGTCATAACTTCTTAACTGTTGAATGGATTCGAATCAAACTTCACAGAATTGTAAAGCACCATGAGAAGGTGTGTCGCGTCCAACTCTCAGTTCCCCAGGTCCAAGGTCAAGGTCACACTTAAAGGTCAAAGTTCAAATCTTTCGTGTCTTGGCCATAACTTCTTTACTATTGAATGGATTTGAATCAAACTTCACAGAATTGTAAAGCACCATGAGACGGTGTGTCGCATCCAACTCTCGGGTCCCCCAGGTCCAAGGTCAAGGTCACACTTAAAGGTCAAAGTTCAATTTTTTCGTGTCTCAGCCATAACTTCTTTACTATTGAATGGATTTGAATCAAACTTCACAGAATTGCAAATTTTGAGTTCAAACATTTCAAGGTCAAGGTCATCCTTCAAGGTCAAAGGTCAAATTAAGGTCAATGTGCTAGGGGGGCATTTGTCTCTTACAGTGACAGCTCTTGTTATTTCATTTTTGGAAAGAATTACATAGTTTGTATTTAGTAATGTTATGTAAAAATCTAAATCACGAGAACCTCACTTATCTCGATTTTGCATGTATAATTCAAATAAGGTCCGAGTACACATAATAAGTAGACAGTATCCTCCAAGTAAACTATAAGAATGCCAGGAAAGTATTTGAATTCCGCCGAAAAGGAAAAGGTTGTATCTGTGCACTTATGAGGATCGAACCCATGATCATAACATGTGTAGTGTTCCGCATTCTTCCATTATACCACTACGCCACAGTCATTGAAAGTTGCTTATGTAAACTCAAAACTAATTCTAATAATTCTATCGTCATTTAGAACATTTAGAACAACATGTATTGGATTTCAACTTGTCTCAGGTGCATCCATGGCTAGCTTTATTTTTAGTAATGATACTACAGTGAAACTTGTAATAGGTGACTTTCCGTGAGACCTTAACAAAAAGGTCACGTATGACTGGGAGTCTTTTAATTCAGGTCCACTAACGTCAAGTGTTTCAATTTATTATTTGTTCTTGTAAATCCTGATGCCTGTCTTTTTCTTGGATTATGGTATTTAAATTGATATAAGATATTCCCTATTTAGAATATGTATACGTATTTGCATTATTATTTGTCTAATTCCTTTTTACTTGTTTTGCAAGCCATTTTGTCTGCCGTGATATCATATTACTGCACATCGGTTGAGTTTTCAAATCCCGCGTTTATTCATCGGGTAATGGATAGGTTTATATGAGATTATATTTCCATCATATTTTATTATTGTTTGGTAATACTAAAAGGAGCAGGGATTTTGAAATTTCGAAATTTTAATTAGGTTGGTAGCTCCAATTCGATTTTCTCACAAGAAAAGTTGTTCGTACGGATTATATAAAATGAACTCGTGCATCCACAGATCGTCCAATTTTGGACATATTAGAAGTTATGGTTAAATTGACTTAACTCAGATAATAAAAGAGAAAAATAAACATTTTTGCCATAGCACACAGTAAAGTTAACACGCTGGTAAGAAATCCAAGATCCGAAGCGCTATATGTTAATGACTGAAAAATGCATGAAATTCGTTTAATTAAGCCATATTATCATCACGGGGTGCAAACATTACGGTCGTTTGTGGCGTCAGACAGGGAGTCTTTTAATTCAGTCAGTGACTTTATATAGATTTTTTTACGTCAGGCGGTCGTAAACAGGGTCGTATACGGCAGGAAGTTGTCTAAATCAGTGAGTCGCTAAGGCAAGGTTGACTGTATTTTGGTAACTTATCTGGACTAATAGTTATGTTTGCTTTGTTTCAGATGGGAAAAGATTTCGACTAGGTTTTACTGGAAAGGATGTTTCGAAGATGTACACACGTTTATACAGAACTGCGACAACTGTCAAAGAAAGGTGAACCTGAAGAAAGCAAAGAAGCCACTGCGACCTATCACAGTTCCCGCCGAGGCTTTCAAGCAAGTGGGCATGGACCTTATAGGTCCTCTAGAAACCTCTTATCAGGGTAAGTTTTGTCTGTCGGTTTGTTGGGCTGCTTTGGTAGACCCTGGTGACTTTGACTCGTAGACAATATATGTCGGGGCATTGTGGTGCCGCATAGCGGTGTTGCTGCATAAAGATGGTCAAACAAAATTATGCGGCGATTTTCAACGCATGCAGAGGGCATGTTTAGGCGGCAGAAAGGCCCCCTTTCGCCGCATAAAGAAACCCATTAAAACATAAACGATAATTACTAGTTACTTCTATGAAGTTTCAACCAGACCAGGATCTAGTTTTATGTACTCACTCTCTCTTCCTCTGAAAAAGTCTTAAGTTCCGAAGGTCATTCCATCTTAAGTGGGGGCATATTTTATTCACTATACATTATATAGGGAAAAAAATTGTGAACGCAACTTCTCCTACACCGCTTGGTGGATTTTGTTCAAACTTTCACAGATGATCAACCTTAATGTGTAGATGATCGTAAAGACAGGAATTTTGGCTGTGATTGGTTTTAGCAAAATTATGGCCTTTTGATGTTTTATTCACTATACATTATATATGGAAAAAAAATTGTGAACGCAACTCCTCCTACACCGCTTGGGGGATTTTGTTCAAACTTTCACAGATGATCAACCTTAATATGTTGATGATCGTACAGACAGGAATTTTTGCTGCGTTTAGTCTTAGCAGAATTATGGCCCTTTGTTGTTTTATTCACTATACATTATATAAGGAAATATTTGTGAAGTAATAATTTTGGTATTAATATACTTATTAATTTCATATTTGAACACAACAAAGCTTTGAACTGGACCTTCAAAAAATTAATATGAAGATAACCTTGGCCTCTGAATGACCTTGACCTTCAAATTTAAAGCCTCATAAGGCCTTTGTGTTTGGAGTGGCTGCCACTATTTTTGTGACTAAAGTATACTAAAGAAATTATATATTTTTCAAGTTAAATTATATAAGAAATAACTGTTTTCTTAAAGCTTTTTAACAGATTTGTATATCCAATAAGCATTATAAGGAAAACAAAATATTTTATTACCTCCCTTAATTCTTTTTACTATATGTTTACATGTAGGATAATTAAAAGTGAGTGTTTCTTTACGTTTTATTGTTGACATTCCCTATTTAGACAAATGTTAAACCCATTTTTAACATAAAAATAAAAGCCTTATGGGACTTTAAAGTTTGAAATTTCCCAAAAGTGACTAAAACTTTGCTATTTATTTATTAGTTTTCTTCATGCTTGAGCACAACAACCTTTTTAAGACAAACTTAATATGCGCTAAAGATCAAATGATATAACATGTTACTAAGCATCATGTAGGGGTGCACCAGTGTCCTATGGACACATATCTAGTTGTTTTATGCGTGGCATGTCGCCGCATAAAGGTGGTCACCCTCTATATGCGTTGAAAATCACCGCATAAACGAGTCCGACCACCTTTATGCGGCAACACCGCTATGCGGCACCACAGGGCATAATAATGTTATGACCCCCGTAATAATACTATGACTGGGGGTCATAATACTATGACCGGGGGTCATAATACTATGACCGGGGGTCATAATACTGTGACCGGGGGTCATAATACTATGACCGGGGGGTCATAATACTGTGACCGGGGGTCATAATATTACGACTCCTCCACACATAGGAAAATGAGTCTCACACAAACCACTATATGAGGGTTATTTTCTGTGTGAGGCAGAGTCATAATATTGTGCCCCCGGTCATAAACTGTGACTGGGGGTCATAATTTTACATCTCCCCTACACATAGAAAACGCCCTTCACATAGTACCAACGGTTGCACTGCTCATTTTTAGTCACTATTATGCATAAAAGTAATGATGCGACTCATATTTCTATAAGGATCAGTTTGCTAAGTTACAATATACTTATATTGATAAAATCACCATGTCCAGTCTTCACGTGGTTTGACGGTGAAGTTAATGCTAAATGATGGTGGAAAACAACCTACTGGGTATTTCACCTCTGTACCACCGTACTCATTTGAAACGTTGTAATACATTGTAGTCAGTTTAACTTGAGATTTTTAGTTACTGGAGCGGTAGAGACGTATCGGTAATGCACCTGTTGAGTGGTGGTAAACTGAAATAGATTTTACGCAGTTTACGATTAGTTACAAGCAAAGCGACCGCCCATGTGAAACAGGGCCATGTGCGAAAGCAACTGCATTTCTTTTTAAGCACTGTAAATATATGTCGTATTTTTACGGGAAAACCATAGTTTATTAAATTAAATTTTGATAGTTCTGTATTTTTACGGGAAAACCATAGTTTATTAAATTAAATTTTGATAGTTCTGTAACTTAAACGCCGTCGACGGTTGCCAGCTGATATGTCAATGTACCAGCTGTTTATGACCTGTCAGTCAAATATGATCAGGCTTATTAGTCCCCTACGAGGACTATAGGAATGCCCTCCGTCAGTCTGTCCGTCCGTCCGTCTGTCCGTCCGTCCGTCCGAAAATCTGGATCCCGCGATATCTTCAAAATACTTAAAAAAAATTCATGAAACTTGGAATAGTGATAAAGGGCAATATGGAGATTATGCACGTCTTTTTATTTATTTATTTTTTTCGTTTTTGCGTCCGTCTGTCTGTCTGCTTTAAAAAACATTCAACACATCTTTAACCTAACTGGATTCCACTATATCTCCAAAAGTACATTGAATTTTTTTATGGAACTCCCCTACCGGTGTAACCGAGATAGGATTGCCCTCCGTCCGTCTGTCCCGTCTGTCCGTCCGTCCAAATTTTGTTTCCGGGCTATTTCTTGAAGACTATTGGCCAGATTTCAATTATTTTTTTTAAGAGTTATAGCATTTGACTAGCAATTTGCAATTTTCAAGCGAAATGAATGGGGGATTTTTTTCTTAAAGTAGTTTGTATAGAACATATCAACTGTAAACTTGAGAAAGATATTATTAAGAAACAGAGTAGTGCTTTTTTATTTTCCTTCCATTTTTGTCGAGCCCACCTTCGGTGAACTCGACCCTTAGTCGCCAGGTTTTGATGTTCGCTATATGTGCGTGCATGTGTCCGTCCTGATTTTTACGGACCATAACTCCAATTTGAATGAAAATGGAGGAATTTCTGTAAAAACTTCACACAAGTGATCACCTCCATGAGTTCTAGTTCTGCGCGCATGAACTGGGTTTATGGGTCAAAGGTAAAGGTCTTCTTAGAGATCACTGATAAATGCTTGTGCAGGGCATATCTGGTAACTGCATGAAGAGATTTTTTTTACTATAACTTCACACAAATGTTAACTACCATGAGATCTAGTGTCGCACGCATCAACCAGGTCTCCAGTTAAAGGTAAAGATAACAGAGGTCATTAGAAGTGCTTTTCTAGAGGATATCCTATATGCATGAGGGAATTTTTATGCAACATCTTAAAACTGCGATGCTGGCCCGTAGACATGCAGAATGAAATTCTAGTTTCTATGCAAACTCAAACTTGAAAAGAAACATCTATCGGCTGGGGATATACTAGTATTGTCTTTGACAATGCATCGTTGATTAAAATAAGTATTGTAAAATGCTTACATTTATACATTTCAGGAAACAAGTACATTGTCGTTATAACAGAATATTTGACAAAATGGGTAGAGGCAGAAGGGATTCCAGACAAGTCATCTGAAACTGTACTATCAGTATTCACAAAGTTTGTCACGACACATGGTTGCCCCAGCGTATTAATAACGGATCAGGGGAGAGAATTCTGCAACGACTTGAATGAAAAGTTTTGCAAGCAGTTTGGGATAGAACATAGAATTGCATCAGCATATCACCCACAAACAGGAGGACATACTGAAAGATTTAACAGGACTTTGTGCGATATGCTTGTGCACAGTGTAGATTTGTCGCAGAAAAATTGGGACATTAAGTTACCATACGTACTGTTTGCCTATAGAACGTCTAAACATGAGTCGACGAAACAAACACCATTCTATCTTGTGTTTGGAAGGCACGCACGCTTACCAATAGAACTAGACTTAGCAATGCAATCGGATGATAACCAAGACTCTGAATTGTCACTAAAGGAAAGAATAGACTCGTTCATTAAACTGTCGTGCAACAGAAAAGAAGCATCGTCCAATATTAAAACGGCACAATCGAAGCAGAAGAAATATTACGATTCTTCACTACCTAAAGACGATACAGCAGGTTTTGAAGTCGGCGACCAAGTCCTTCTTCATAACACCAGAAAATTGACGAGAAAAGGAGGGAAATTGGGTCTAAAATGGAAAGGACCATTCAAAATAACAAAAGTAACTGGAAAAGGCACTTATTTCCTAGAAGGAATGAAAACAAGTGTAAGTGGGAACAGACTGAATCGCTATAGGCAGAGTAATGACGATGCTGCTACAGATAACACAGAAAAGCGACCAACTGAAGGTCCAAAAGATGACCACAGTCTAATAAACAAAGAAACAGGAACCCAAGCAAACGAGAAAGCGTTTGAAAGACCTGCAAAAAGAAACGATAAATCTGACGACTGCAATCTCCCTCCAAAAAAGAGAAGAGTATCGCGAGAAGATGTTGCAACACAACCTACCAATTCTACAGAATCTACTAATCAAGAACCCCAACCATTTCAATTCAGACCATCTAATCAAGAATGGCAGGAACAAATCTCGAGTGTATTTAAGTCGGCAGTCAAAAACACGTATGCATCCGGTCCAGACAAATATATACGACGAGACGCCAAACCTACTAAAACTGTAAACATGCGTGGGGATGGCAATTGTTTGTTTAGAACATTCAGTTATTTAGTTTTTGGCGTACAAACACACCATAGCTTGATAAGGCAAGCGATTGTTGACTTCATGAAAGAAAACGAAACTCTAATGAAAGGCATTACACGTGATTCGGTTTCCAGATATCTAGACACGTCAATGATGGCCTCCGAAAACACTTGGGGAACAGAAGTGGAGATATTTGCTTTTGCAACTCTCACCAGAAGCGTTGTGTATGTTTATTCACAGTATGGCAGTAAGGAACAGTGGCGTTGGTTAGAATACAAACCGTTAGGCCTCATTGGTGGTAATTTAAGGGGTCGAGCAGTGTACATTCAGAATTCCAGCGACCATTTTGTCCCGGTGCTAGAGGTAGATGGCGAAGAGTTCTCAAGAAAGCCATACAAACGAATTCGGAACCACATTCCAGAAAGATACCACGCCCTTATAAGTGATGACATATTAGATGCTGCTTTAGTGAATTGTTACGCAGACGAAGCCTTGCTATTAAAACTTGACAAAAGTGTAAAGACTGTATATGTGAAGGCTTTTACTAACACGCCTTACAATGTAGAAGGGCTGCGTGGGTTATCTGACGAGGTGGATGCAAATATTTTCAATATAGTATGTGACTGGAGCGATGTCGAAAACATACTTAATTGATAAGTGACACGTGCAAGAATAAATCAACAACTCAGTGGAGAACGATACAATTTATGCTAAATTTGGTTTAACATATTGCATCTGATGAGCATAACAATGCGTGCTAAATATACCTTGTGTGATTTACTAACTAAAATAATAGCTTAAGATATAAACATATGTGACATGTAGTTTTACCAAAGCACAGGTCAACACCCTGGGACGTTTTGTTGGATTCGCCTCTATATTCCATACAGTTTTAAATAAAAAGTCCTTTCGTTTATGAAATTGTCCTTATTATATACCGAACAACACTCCCGAACCACGGATATATAGGATCTCACATGAGTTGTCATATGATATAAGATTTTATTAAACGAGCTCAAGAAAATGTTACATAGCGAGCCTCGGGCGAGCTTTATAACATTTTCTTGAACGAGTTTAATAAAATATTATATTTTTTGACAACGAATGTGAGATTCGTTTTATCACATGACTTAAAACATAAAAATAAAACATATAAAATAAACCCTTTTTAACGCTATGAGTACGCACGCTTTTCACGCCTTTTTTCTATATGGAATGTATTGGCGGAAATGAGTCACGTCAAAGTTATATTACACGTGTTAAATATAAAGAAATTCGTAATGATTATATTACATGAAAAACAAGCGATGTCATGTGATAAAATCAGATCTAGCAAATTCAACGATAATGCTACCAAGACCCGTATCTATATTCACACAAAAGTAAAAACACTCTAGAGGCCACATTTTTATATGAATCTTTATAAAATTTGGTCAGAATGCTAGTTAATTCGAGTGAGTTTAAAACTGAGTCATATTAGGTCAAAATTAGAAGTATGTCCGTCCGTCTGTCCGTTTGTCCGTCCGTCCGTCTGTCTGTCTGTCTTCCGGTAATGTCAAACACCCCCGGGGACGTAGACATGGTTGCGCGTCAAAATCGCAAGAAGGTTTAAAGAGTAGTTTAAAAAGATTTAAAAGAATGTTTAAAAGGGTTAACTAGAAATACATTCTGCATGCCCACGGGCAGATGTCGAGCCCGCTTTGTAGGTTTAAATTTTCACAGAAAGATTCATAATGGACATTTGTGAAGATGAAAGAATGATAATGACCTTGACCTTTGATATTGTGACCCCAAAAACAATAGGGGTCATTTACTCAATATGGGTGATCATCCTATCAGGTTTGGCAGCTGAAGGTTGAACAATAATTAAGTTATTGAGCGGAAACCGTTTTCAGTTTTAAGGTCTATGTAACCTTGAACTTGTTATTTGACATTTGACCTCTAAGTGTGACCTTGACCTTTGCCACAGAGACATAATTTTTTCGCGCGACACACCGCCTTGCCATGGAGAACATTTATGCCAAATTATATTAAAATCCCTCCATCCATATAGAAGTTATGCTCCGGACACGGATTTTGCGCCGACTCCAAGTGTGACCTTGACCTTTGACGAGCGGATCCGGGTGGTGTGCGCGACACGTCTTCTAATTAAGGTTAAAATATATCTCAAGTTAATGTTAAATTCCTTCAAAAAATGAGCGAGATATTTCGTCACGCAATCTGATTGGCACATACGAAATAAACAAGTCTCCGTGACGTCATATGGGCTGGCCACCGCTCTTCCGAATAACGGACGCGATCGTCGTGTTAATAAGATGCAATCGATTTTCTTAGAAGATAATCCAATAAATCGACTATTATTCTTTTGATATAAGTAGAAATAATATAAATGATAATATAAATATAAGAAATGAACGCCTTCTCGCTATAGTTCAACGGGTATATGAATACAACAAGTAGCGTGCATAGTTAACGTAAACCCCTTCGGGGTTTACGAACTATGCACGAGACTTGTTGTATTCATATAATCGTGAACCGACGCGAGAAGGCGTTCATTTCTTAAATATAGCTGCACTGAACTGCTCAGGGGTAGGGAGGAGGGCAACAGTAAGTGGTAGGTTGTTCCAATGGTACACAGTCCTGGGGAAGAAAGAACATTTATGATAATAAGAGGTTGCTGTAATTAACCTGTAACTCAGATCTTTTGCATGAATTGCTTATCCTTTTTGTGCTAAATGATTTCTAAAACCACTTTTCGAATGGTCATGAAAAGAAAAAAGGGATAATATTTTTAAGTCATTCATCATTGCTAGTTCCATTAATCTGTGTGGGACGTTTAATCACTATACAACTTTGATGACTACGAAAATGATTCAAATCACTAACAAACACTTGTCACTTACAGTGCACTTACAGTGATTCTGCTTGTATAATTAATAATTATTTAATTTCAATCGCAGAGAGGTTTATATAGTTGACTCCTAATCCAGTTGCACAGATTCGATTCTTAGGCGAGGAAGCTATCGAAGTATGTTACATCAGATCAGGATTAGACGAGTTCTGGTAAGAAGTCCAACGATACTAGATTGAAATCCAGCCACCCTCGCCCCCTGAAAACTAGCTAGTTCTGTGATTATAAATATTTTTGATTGTTGATATTCAAACAGGCCGTAAATTACAACAAGTAGTTGCGTATTTTGTTGATGGAACGTTCCTATGCAGTCCATCGCCTATGTTTTAAATGATAAACTGAGCAGCGCACAGTTTGTATGCCTGTCACCCATACACGACCCTGGTAGGCGTCGAACTCACAACGGTGAGGGGCAAGTGATTCTCGGTCGGAGACTTTAACCATTTTTTCTTTCCACACAAATAGGCATCGGTAGTGGTAATCCCTGAAGCTTGGATCAATTCCATCTAACTGCGGTCAAAAAAAAACGTGCAGTATGGACGCATGCACGGACGGGTGCCATCTCTCCTCCGATGTCTATGGATGAAGATAATTATGTTGTGCAAGTGTACCTTAGATAGGTTAGGTCAAGGTTTGGATTGGGGGGGGGGTCCTTATTCTATAGGGGGTCACATTTCTACGTGAGGGGTCATTTTTCTACGTGTGAGGAGTCATAATATAATGACCCCCCAGTCATAATATAATGACCCCCCGGTCAATATTTTATATAAAATAATGACCGGGGGTCATTATTTTATATAAAATAATGACCGGGGGGTCATTATTCTATGGGGGTCACTTTACAACGTTACACCGGCGTCAACGTTTCTTAGCGCGTGTAACTTTCTCGTCCACGGTCAAAATGGCGCAAAACTACCGTGAAATGAGGTACCTCGTGTCAAAGATAGCTAAGCATCACTGCATGTGCGGAGATTGGGACCAATTTTGCTGTGTAGGGTTTGCTCATACCTACGTGGCGAATTTTTCGGTTTGTCTGGGGCATAATTCGGTCACCGGTTTCTAAGGCCGCAAAGTGCGCCCAAAACCGTAATTTTTCAGCGGATTTGCCAAACCTTATAATGTAAAGTTAAAGCCGACGATATTTCCGGCACCACAAACGCGGGGCGGTCTGGACCGGTATTGCCGTTTTGGTATCTCCATTCTCTACGTGACGCGACCGTCGGCGCATCTCTGACGTGTACGGTCAAAATTGCACGAAAATACCGTAAAAAGGGGAACGCACCTCGTGTCGAAGATAGCTAAGCATCCCTGTACGTGGGGAGTTAGGGACAAATTTTGCTATGTATGGTTTCATCATACCTACGTGCCACACTTTTCCGTGTGTCTGGGACGTTATTCGGTCAGCGTTTTCTAAGGCCGCAAAGTGCGTCCAAAACCGTGCATCCTAACACGTGCAACTTTCTCGTTTACGGTCAAAATTGCGCGAGAATACCGGTCCCAGCCGTGGCAGGTGCAGGAATGCTGAGATATCTTCGACACCGCATACCCAAGTTTTAGGTATTTTTCGCTGCATTTTAGAGTATAAAATAGCCGTGTAAGCGAATGGAAACGGTGACGCAATGACGTCAGAGATGCGCCGACGGTGGCGTTACGTAGGAAATTGAGAGAGTTAAATTTTAAGACCAGTACGATCCTCCTATCATTTGTGATTCCGGAGATATCGTCGAGATTTGCGTTCCGTTACATAGTAGGTTTTGGCACGTTGAAAAGTACGAAATGTTCCGAATTTGGTCATATTTTGACGTGTTGGAAACCGGTGATCAAAAATTATCCCGGGCATCCGGACAGGTGCATCTTGTAAAGTAGAGCGTCCCCAAAATGGCAAAACTGGTCCCAGCCACGGCAGGTGCAGGGATGCTGAGATATCTTCGACACCGCATAGCCCAGTTTAGGCTTTGACAGCATTGACAAAGAACCTGGGCATGTTGAAACCAAGGCTGTAAGAACAGTTCAACAATTCATAGATATATTGAAACCCAGGCTGTAACAACAGTTAAACAATACCTAGATATGTTGAAACCCAGGCTGTCACAACAGTGATACAGAAGCCAGACTTGTTGAAACCAAGGCTATAAAAACAGCGACACAATACTTAGATATGTTGAAATCCAGGCTATGACAACATTAACTTAGTACCTAGGCATACTATAATCCAGGCTATGAAAACAGTGACACAGTACCTAAACATGTTGAAACCCTGGCTATGACAACAGTGACACAGTATCTAAACGTGTAAAAGCACATGCTATGAAATCAGGGACACGTTTCGAGGTATGTTCAAACCTAGGCTACGATAAAAGTGACAGAGAACCTAGACATGTTAAAACCCATGCTGTTACAACTATGACACAGAACCTGGGCACGTTAAAGGACATGCTATGACAACAGTGAAACAATATCTAGACATGTAAAAGCCAATGCTATGACAACAATGACACATTACCGCCTAGACATGCTAAAGCCCGGGCTATGACAACAGTGACACAGTACCTGGTTATGTTGAAGCCCAGACTAAGACGACAGTGACACAGTACCTCTTTATGTTGAAGCCCAGACTAAGACAACAGTGACACAGTACCTGGTTATGTTGAAGCCCAGACTAAGACGACAGTGACACAGTACCTGGTTACGTTAAAGCCCAGACTAAGACAACAGTGACACAGTACCTGGTTATGTTGAAGCCCAGACTAAGACGACAGTGACACAGTACCTGGTTATGTTGAAGCCCAGACTAAGACGACAGTGACACAGTACCTGGTTATGTTGAAGCCCAGACTAAGACGACAGTGACACAGTACCTGGTTATGTTGAAGCCCAGACTAAGACGACAGTGACACAGTACCTGGTTATGTTGAAGCCCAGACTAAGACTACAGTGACACAGTACCTGGTTATGTTGAAGCCCAGACTAAGACGACAGTGACACAGTACCTGGTTATGTTGAAGCCCAGACTAAGACGACAGTGACACAGTACCTGGTTATGTTGAAGCCCAGACTAAGACGACAGTGACACAGCACCTGGTTACGTTGAAGCCCAGACTAAGACGACAGTGACACAGTACCTGGTTGCGTTGAAGCCCAGACTAAGACGACAGTGACACAATACCTGGTTATGTTGAAGCCCAGACTAAGACGACAGTGACACAGTACCTGGTTATGTTGAAGCCCAGACTAAGACGACAGTGACACAGTACCTAGTTATGTTGAAGCCCAGACTAAGACAACAGTGACACAGTACCTGGTTATGTTGAAGCCCACACTAAGACGACAGTGACACAGTACCTGGTTATGTTGAAGCCCAGACTAAGACAACAGTGACACAGTACCTGGTTATGTTGAAGCCCAGACTAAGACGACAGTGACACAGTGCCTGGTTACGTTGAAGCCATGACTAAGACAACAGTGACACAGGACCTAAACATGAAAAGGAATGCTTTGAAAAAAGTGACACAGTATCGAGTCATTTTGAAACCCAGGCTATGACAACAGTGACAGAGAACCTAGACATGTTAAAAACCAGACTGTAACAGCATTGCCACAGAACCTAAGCATGTTAAAACCAAGGGTGTAAAACAATGATACAGTACCAAGAGATGTTTAAACCGAAGCTATGACAACAGTGAAACAGTACTTTGACATGTTAACTGGGTAATAACAACAGTGACACAGTACCTTCACATGTAAAGGCCCATGCTATGACAACAGTGACTAGTCATGTTGAAGCCCGTGCTATGAATACAGTGACACATTATCTGGTCATGTTGAAGCCCAGGCTATGGAATCAGGGACATAGTACCTTGCCATTTAAAAGCCCATGATATGACAACAGTGACACAGTACCTAAGCATCTAATATAACCTGCGCTATGACAACAGTGAAACAGTATCTAGACATGTAAAAGCCGATGCTATGACAACAGTGACGCACTACCTAAAGCATTTGATATACAACAGTGACACAGTACCTAGACATGTTGAAACCCAGACTATGACAACAGTGACAACGTACCTAAATATTTTCAAGTACATGCTATGACAACAGTGACACAGTTTCTAGTCATTTCAAACCCAGGCTATGTCATCAGCGACAGAGAACCGAGACATGTTGAAGCTCAGGATGTAAGAACAATGGCAGATAACCTAGGCACGTTGACACCCAGACTTTAACAACAATTACACAACACTTAAAAACCAGGCTATGACAACATTGGCACTGTACCTAGACATGTAAAAGGACATGTTATGGCAACAGTGACACAGTATCTAGACATGTAAAAGACCATGCTATGACAATAGTGACACAGTACCTAGATACGTTAAAGCCCATGCTATGACAACAGTGACACAGTACTTAGTGATAATGAAGCCCAGGTTATGACAACAGTGACACAGTAAATTGACATTTTTTAACCACGGCTATGACAACACTGATTTAATATCTAGACATGTAAAAGCACATGCCATGAAAACAGTCACACAGTACCTACACATGTTGAAACCCAGGCTATGACAACAGTGACTCAGTACCTAGACATGTAAAAGCACATGCTATGACAACAGTGACTCACTACCTAGTCATGTAAAAGTCCATGCAATGGCAACAGTGACACAGTACCTAGACGTGTAAAAGAACATGCTATAACAACATTGACACAGTACCTAGACATGTTGAAACGATGGTTCTTACAACAGTGACACAGTATCTGGACATATAAACGCTCATGCTATAACATCAGTGACACAATTACTAGTAATGTTGAAACCCAGGATATCACAACAGTGACACAACATCTAGACATGCAAACGCCCAAGCTAAGACAGCAGTGACACAGTATCGAGTCATGTTGAAACCCAGGCTATGACAACAGTCACAGAGTACCTAGTCATTTTTAAACCCATCCTATGACAACAATGATACAGTATAAAGTCATGTTGAAACCCAGGCTATGACAACAGTGCAAGAGAACCTAGACATGTTGAAACCCAGGCTGTAACAACAGTGACACAATACCTAGACATGTTGAAACCAAGGCTGTAACAATATAGACACAGAACCTAGGCATGTTGAAACCCAGGCTGTAACAGCAGTGACACAGAACCTAGAGGCTTTGACAATAGTGACATAGTAACTGGTCATGTTGAAGCCCAGGATAAGACAACAGTGACAAAATACCTTGATATGTCGAAACCAAGGTTATGACAACAGTGATACCGCAACTAGGCATGTTGAAACCAAGACTAAGACAACAGTGACAGTGCCTAGATATGTCGAAACCCAGACGAAGACAACAGTGACACAGTAACTAGGCATGTTGGTACCCAGTCTATGACAACAGTGTCACAGTAACTAGGCAATGAAACCCAGGCTATGACAACAGTGGCACAGCGACTAGGCATTTCGAAACCTAGGCGAAGACATTAGTGACACAGTCATTAGGCATGTTGGAACCCAGGCTATGACAACAGTGACACAGTAACTAGGTATATTGGAACTCGGGCTATGACAATAGTGACACAGTCCCTAGGTATTTTACAATTAACTTTTGACAAACTTGACACAGTTCATGGACAAGTTCCCTCCAGCAAGTTATTTAGACATAAGAAACATTTCAAAGAGTAAAGACAGAAATACAGTTATATGGTCTTAAAACTCATCTCTTGGAAAAGCGGTTAGAAGAAAATATTTGTTTTTTAAGTTTCTTAATTTGATTAAAAACAAATAAGAAACTACCAACAGCAGCATTTTTGTCTCGCAGTCTCTGAGAAATTATAGGAAAAGAAGATCAGAGTTTTCTATACGGATTTCAAAGGACATTCATGTTTATATTAAGGTATTGGATTTGGGATGTGTGGTCCTACAAAGGGTACCACACATATATATATATATATTGACACAGTGAATTCTCTGTCAATGTAACTCTTCTCTATTATAGTTGTTATGGCAAAGTATGTATTTGTAAGAATACCTATACTAACAATAAAAAGAGGGACATGATGGCCATACAACGCTCACCTAAGCAAAGGGCTACAACTCTGTGAAAAAGCATTAATAAAATTGTTGCAATTTAAACATATCTTTACTGATGACGATGCCTTGTTTTATATTTGTAATTGGTCATGCAATGAAGCTACCTGTAAAATTTCATTCAAATCAATTTTGCCTGGTGGTTTTTTGGATTTTTAAAAGCAAAACAGGAAGTCGGTCATTTTGTTGTTGCTGTTGTTGATCAATCATGACAAATTGATGTATTGTTGTAGAGGGTCACCAAAGGAAGCTTCCTGTAAAGTGTCATTGAATTTGGAGTGACAGCTTCAGAGGAGATGTTTTTTAAAACAAAACAGGAATTCAGCCATTTTGTTGTTGCTGCTGTTGTTGATAAATCGTAACCCCTTGTTTAGATTTTGTAGAGGGCCAACAAAGGAAGCTTCCTGTAAAGTTTCATTGAATTTGGACTGGTAGCTTCAGAGGAGATGCTTTTTAATGCAAAGCAGGAAGTAAGCCATTTCATTGTTGTTGTTGTTAATCAATCGTGACTCCTTGTTGTATTTTTGTAGAGAGACACCCAGGGAAGCTTCCTGCGAAGTTTCATTGAATTTGTCTAGGTAGTTTCCGATCAGATTTTTAAGCAATTATTGACGGACCTTGTCTCATCTTAAGTACCATGGACTCTGGTGAGCCAAAAAAGGGCTAGGATGTCAATGTTTTCTTTTCAAATATGTCTATCACCACAGCAAGTCATATAAAATCGTGACATTTTGTACTTTTCAACGTGCCCCGACCTGCCTTTTAAGGGGACGCAAATCTCGACGATATATCCGGAACCAAACATAAAAAAAAAAAATTGGGTATGCGGTGTCGAAGATATCTCAGCATCCCGGAACCTCCCGCGGTTGGGATTAGTTTTGCCATTTAGGGGACGCTCTACCCTACAAGATGCACATGTCGGGATGTCAGCGATGATATTTGGTCACCGGATTCCAACACGTATGACCAAATTCGCGACATTTCGTAATTTTCAACGTGCCCTAACCTACCTTTTAAGGGGACGCAAATCTCGACGACATCTCCAAATCACTAATGATATGAGGTCCGTACTGGTCTTGAAATTAAGCTCTCTCAATTTCCTACGTTACGCCACCGTCGGCGCATCTCTGACATCACTGCGTCACCGTTTCTATTCGCCTACACGGCTATTTTATACTTCAAAATGCAGAGAAAAATGCATTTAAACAGGGGTATGCGGTGTCGAAGATATCTCAGCATCCCTGCACCTGCCTCGGCTGAGAACAGTTTTGCCCTTTAGGGGTCGCTCTACCCACAAGATGCACCTGTCGAGTTGCCCAGGATGAAATTTGGTCACCGGTGTCCAACGCGTCAAATTATGACCAAATTCGCGACATTTCTCTCTTTTTAACGTGCCAAAAACCTACATTGTAAGGGGAGGCAAATTTCGACGATATCTCCGGAACCACAAATGATAAGAGGTCCGTACTGTCTTGAAATTTAGCTCTCTCGATTTCCTACGTAACACAACCATCGGCGCATGTCTGACGTCATTGCGTCACCGTGTCCATACGCCTACACGACTATTTTACTAGTATACTCTTAAATGTAGCGAAAAATGCCTTAAACTTGGGGAAGCGGTGTCGAAGATATCTCAGCATCCCGGCACCTGCCGCGGCTGGGACCACTTTTTCCATTTAGGGGACACTCTACCCTACACGATGCACCTGACGGGGGCCCGGGATGATATTTGGTCACCGGTTTCCAAAGCGCCAAAGTATGACCAAATTCGCGACATTTCGTTATTTTCAACGTGCCCCAACCTACCCTGTAAGGGGACGCAAATCTCGACGATATCTCCTGAACCACTAATGATAGGAGGTCCGTACTGGTCTCGAAATTTAGCTCCTTCGATTTTCTAAGTTAAGCTTCCGTCGGCGCATCTCTGACGTCATTGCGTAACCGTTTCCATTCGCCTACACGGTATTTATACTCTCAAATGCAGCGAAAAAATGCCTTTAAACAGGAGTATGCGGTGTCGAAGATATGCCCCAACCTACCTTGTAAGAGGACGCAAATCTCGAAGATATCTCCGAAACCACAAATGATAGGAGGTCCGTACTGGTCTTGAAATTTAGCTCTCTCGATTTCCTTCGTTACGCCATGAACGGCGCATCTCTTACGAGCCGGCGTCAACGTTTCATAACGCGTGTAACTTTCTGCTTTACTGTCAAACTGGCGCGAAAATGCCGTAAAATGGGGGTACCTCGTGTCGAAGATAGCTAAGCATCCCTGCACGGGCGGAGGTTTGGACCAATATTTGCTGTGAAGGTTTCGCTCATACCTACGTGGCGCAATTTTCAGTGTGCATAGTATGTTATTCGTTCACCTATTTGTCAGGCCGCAAATTGGGCTCAAAACCGTAGTTTTTCAGCGGTTTTGCCATGCCTTATAATGTAAAGTTGATGCCGACGATATCTCCGGAACCACAAACGCGGGGCGGTCGGGACCGGTTTTGCCATTTAGGTATCTCCATTTTCTACGTGACGCTACCATTGCTGCATCTCTGACGTGACGGCGTCAACGTTTCCCAACACGTGCAATTTTCTCCTGTATAGTCAAAATGGCACGTAATATCGTAAAATGGGGTACCTCGTGTCAAAGATGGCTAAGCATCCCTGCACGTGCAGAGGTTGGGACCAAATATTCTCTGTATGGTTTACTCATTCCTGCGTGGCGCAATTTTCGATGTGCCTGGGATGTTATCCGGTCACCGGTTTCTAAGGCCGCAAAGTTCGCACCAAAAAAAAACGTAGTTATTCAGTGGTTTTGCAATACCTTATAATGTAAAGTTGATGCCGACGATATCTCAGTAACCACAAATTCGGGGCGGTTGGGAGCGGTATTGCCGTTTAGGTATTTCAATTCTCTACGTGACGCGTGACCGTCGGTGCATCTTTGACGTGCCGGCGTCAACGTTTCCTAACGCGTGTAACTTTCTCGCTTACGGTCAAAAATGCGCGAAAATACCGTAAAAGGGGGTACCTCTATTTTTCCTAATATGAGCATTGTCACCCTATTCTTCCGAAAACTACTTACTTTTATTTCTTAATATAGACACAGCTACCCTATGCCTTCCAACGACAATTATTTCTGTTCTCCCAGTGGAACACATTTGAAAAATAAAACATCTGGCACGCTATGCCTGTCGAAAACAATTTACTCTGTTCTTCTTAGTATAACCAGAGGTATCATATGTCACAATTTTCTCTATTCTTCGAAATATAAGCATATTCATCATATATATGCCATCAAGAATGTACTCTCTTTATCCAAATAAACCCACAGGCACCCTATGCCTTCAAAAATTTCAAAAATTACTATGGTCTTCCAATTAAAAGAATGGCAGGCAACAATTTACTCTGTTCTAAGAAATATTGCAAAATACACTACTATGCCGTTCAACAACATTTTACTTTGTTCTTCAATAGTTAACAATGGCCTCTCTTACTGATATAAATAATTTACTGTGTTCTTCAAATATTACTTATTGTCTTACAACTCCTGCTAAGAACAGTTTGCTCTGTTCTTCCAAATATAATCATGGGCACTCTATTCGTGTCAGCAATATGTTTTTACAAATATTGCCACTGGAATCCTTTGCATTCAAACAAGGATTAGCTGTTCCTCCAAATATAACGACAGTCACTCTAGGCCTTTCAACTTCACTATAGTCTGTTCCTCCAAATATAACGACAGTCACTCTAGGCCTTTCAACTTCACTATAGTCTGTTCCTCCAAATATAACGTCATGCACCCTATCAGGCCTATGCCTTTTAACAGTAATTTACTCTGTTTTCCCAAACAGACACCTATCATATTCAAACAATAGAATACTCTAATCTCCCAATTACAGGCACCGGCACCCTTTGCCTTCCACAACTTACTCTGTATATCCTAATGTAACCATAGGCAACAACAATTTTCTCTGTTCTTTCAAGTATAAACATTGTACCATATATATGGCAACAACAATTTACTCTATTCTTCGAAATAAAATCATTGGCATTCTTTTTTTCCAAATATAAACAAGGGTAACCTATGCTTTCTGTGACAGTGTTCTCTGTTCTTCTTAATATAGCCACGCAATGCCTGTAGGTGCACAATGCATGTCAACAACAATTTAATCTCTACGTCCAAATATATGAATGGACAACCCATTAATGCCAACAAGACTGAATTCTGTTGTTCTAACTAAAATCACAGGCATCCTATGTCTGCCAACAAAAAATATATCTGTTTTTCCAAAATTATGTATTCCAACAACAGATCAGAACAGAACAGAACAGTACAGAATTTATTACACGTAAACTATACTATACAATGCAAATTTGTTATAGTGCTATAAGAACTCTAAAAGTTGAAGAGAACAAACTTACGATCGCGTGCCATAAATCTTGATAAGTAGTTTTATTCCAATGTACACAGTCCGCGGGTCGCAACAATACTATTGATGTAGCATGAGGCGGAACAGTCGAACGCCAAATGCAGCTTGTGTTTGAGCACATCTTGTCTCGCCGGACAGTGTACAAGGATTTAGACGTGAAGCTGCAAAGCTCGTGGTATTCCTTTGACGTCGGGGAAATTAGCGTTCAGCGTTTTATACCCAATTATTTCAGATCAATTTTGTGTTACGTTTTAGCTACACAATGAAACTTACGCCCCGAGTGAAGATCAACTCAATATCCAATCTTTTCAAACGTTCAAGGTTAACCCATCTTCCGTCCGTCCGTCCACAAAAATCTATGTCCTGCGATAACTCAAAAAGTATCAAAGCTAAACTTAGGTAAGTTAAACTTAATATGTGGAAAGAGGGCAATATGGAGATTATGCACGTTAGTTTTTTCGTCAGACAAAGTTATGTAGAGTTATGGTCCTTTACTTATTAAAAATAAAACCAATTTGGTCCTGTGATAACACAAAAAGTATCAAAGCTAGGTTCATGAAACTTAGAATGTGGATGGAGGGTAAAATGGAGATTATGCACATTAGTTTATTTATTTGGTCAAACAAAGATTTGTAGAGTTATGGCCCTTGACTTATTAAAAATATAGCTGTTGACGGATTTTTTTTTATCGGTTCCGGGATAACTAAAAAAGTATCCAAGCTAGGATAATGAAACTTAGTATTTCGATAGAGGGCAATATGAAGATTATGCACGTTAGTTTATTTTTTTCGTCAGACAAGGTAATGCAGAGTTATTGCCCTTGACATTAAAAATATAGCCAATTTGGTCTTGTGATAACTCAAAAAGTATCAAAGCTAGGTTTATGAAACTCAGTATGTGGATAGAGGACAAAACGTCAAAAGTAGACATGGGTGATAGGTTTTACGGCTAAAACCGTTGCATTTTGATGGATAAAGTTTACTATAAAGGCCAGTTCACAATCACACGGCCTGGGGTGACTTAAACAACTTCGATTTATTGGTAGGGTTTGTTAAAGTTTTCATGGAGATTCTCTTAAGACACGCTGGTCCTTTTCACAAGGCTTTAAACCGGTAGGGGACACTTGGCGCCAACTGCGCGGCGCTCTTGTAAAATTGTTCACTCAAAATTGTATTTGCAAATGACTATTTATGATTATTTATGAATTGCTTTTGAATTTGGAATTTAATGTTTGACAATGAACGCGTCTTGTAATGATAACTATCCTCAATTGAACAAATGTATATATGTATATATCAATTTGTTTTAACAGTGTGTATAGACAAAACGGATCAGACGTACAGTAATCTAAAGGCATTTGATATAACGGAAAAAAAGAAACATGATACCCTTATCGGATGATCAAATCATTTGTCATATTGTTGTAATGTTGAAATTAACGAACCATATAGCGACTGATAATGTGAAAAGTTGAGTTTTAATTGTCAACTTTATCTAAATGATCACTATATTCTATTAATCATGACCGCATAAAGATTTGAATTATGTGCCGAATAGACTAAGCTAATGGTGCCGAGTCGAGTAAGTGCCAAATGTGTTGGAGCCCAATTGATAAGGCCGACTTATCTTGGTGCCAAATTGTCCAGTAACCGCACATTCGGACCTCCTCGGCCATTTTTATCGAAAACAACCTTGGATGTATGCCGGTACATCAGTGGAAGTAGTTCGTACTTTATTATTATTATTTATTGATCTAAGTTCAAATTGATTGCCAGTGATCTGTATTATTGCAAACATAATTAAGATTCCCAAGAGTTAAGTCATTAAGTCTAATTGCTAAATTAGATTACTACGCGATCTACTTGCAGCCGACTTAAACATATCGATTTCTGAGTGTGTAAACCGTCCACATACATTCGCGTTCAAATATGATCAATGGTTCTTATGTTACTTGTCTGTCAAAAGATACAACCCGGAAGTAAAAAAACGGCGTGTACATGGCATTTATGTTAGTTTTAAATGTTTTAAGTGGATTAATAAACATAGTTTTCAAGACATGTTTGAACAATTAAACAGTATGTACATGTATACACTAATGTGGTTGGTGTGGTAATCAGATATCAAGTCTTTGAATGTACATAACTTCATACTTTAACCTCACGTCCATAAAATGGCGGACATGAATAAGCCAGTGGCGCAATGTGCACCGTGTCTTAAAAGTGGCAAAAGACAAAATGCGTCGGTTCATTGCGACACCTGTGATCAGTTTCAGTGTCAGGAGTGTGTCCGTGTTCACGATCTGTACGACTTCATGGCCGGACACACCTTCAAAGATCTGCTGACCCCAATGTCACTGGTCAGGGTGCAGTCGCAAGATCTGTTCTCCTGTGATGTACACAACAAGCCGTATGAGATATTCTGTGACGATCATCAGTTTTTGTGCTGCTCCTACTGTGCTGTTGAAAGTCATCGAAAATGCGAATATGTCCGGGCGGTCGCGCAGCAGGCTCAAGGGACAAAAATAAAGCCATCGGAAATGATTGAACGCATGCAAGAAATAAAGAAAATTATGTCAAAGACGTCGGAACGCATAACAGCGTTTCGTAACGCATTGCACGCGACATTGCATGAAGTATCATCACGACTCCATTCAGTCAAACAGAAAACAAAGCTAAAAACTACATCGACGAAACCATATGATCTGGAGTCACTGTTAGAACAGGGCAAATATAAGGAGGAGTTTTTAGAAAAGTTGTACAAAAACACACATGAATTATGTATCTTTTACAAGTCGTTGGTGACTTGTCAAGATATAAATAAGTGTTTCGTTGGAAACTGTGCCGTTCGTCACAGATTGGCAGACATCGTTAAAGAAACATGTTCCTATCTTGATGGCTTCCGGGAAATTAATGTGTCTGTATGCATTAATAATACCTTGTCATATATAAATAGCACGGACAAGGTTTTCAAAATTGTGTACAGTATAAGTACATGTACATTGAACGAATCACCAAATGTACATTGCTATCTTCCTTTTCAAATCCACGAAATAAGGAATAGCTTTATACGCTTAAAGAGAGGGTGTGATAAGGCATGGTATAATGGCATCGATTTTCTACGTGATGGAATGTTAGCGACCACAGAACAAACTAGGTATCTGGTTGTAATTTTGAACGAAAACATGGAGGAAGTGTTTTCTATCTCACTACAAAAGAAACCGCTGGACGTGACAACGATATCAGAGAGCAAAATAGTAGTTTCCTCATTCGATGTCAACTCCCTTTACATTGTTTACATCGGAAGTTCCGGCAATGTTGTGCGGTTAGAGAGCATTACAGCATACGTTTTCGACTTTGGCCATTCTTACAATTCCGTTTGCAAATACAGTGAGGACACAGTTGTCGTTAGTCCATCTACTAAAAACTGTATTGCGCAAAAGTTTAATTTCATAACAGGCAAACTCCGGACGTTTAAGAGTGATTTACCATATAAGACATGGAAACTTTTGGGAGATGAGGCGACAGTTGCATTCATCAAATGCCGAAAGTTGTTAGTTGTTGCCGAAAGAAGAAAGAACTTGATCTTTATTTGCGATGTGTCTGAAAAAGCGTCTGGACACATCACGGTAACTAATGACAACATACAAGACCCACGGGGGATGGCGGTGGGATCCAATGATTGTGTATTTGTATGTTGTTACAAATCACACAAAGTCGTCCAGATTTCGCCGAGTGGACATATCTTGTGCGTTTATGGACTGAGCCACGAACTCCTTCATCCAAAAGATATTTGTTTTTCTACGGACGGAAAGAAACTATTCGTTCTCTTTGACGATACTGAACCGACTTTTTGGAGCTTCGAGAGCCCTAATTTTCAGAAAGTTCTATGTTTTGAAGTAACGGAAGTTTGAAAAACTATGCAGTGCGCTCACATCAGCTGAAAAAAGACAATACTTCACTTAACCACCGTTTAGCGCAATGGCAATTCTACATGACATTTCGAAAAACTGGCATGAAATTTAAACGCAAGTTCATCTTCAACTAATAGGATGGACGTATCATATGTTGACTTGACATTTGTCATCAAATGATTCGTTAGGTTTAACGTTTACATCAAATGGTTCACGATACATAGAAAGCCAAGGCAATTGTGTTTTTACATCTTTTTTTATATAGTTTATCGCCTTTATCAAATGTGTATTTGTAATATGTATGCAAGTATGTTATGGTTCGGACGTTTGGAGAATGGAACATTTTGACAAATCAAAAAGATGTCGATATTATTTTGTATTTTAATTGTTGACGAGCGCATGCATGTTAGTGCTTTACTTTGGCATAAGACATTAAACGACAAGCACGTGTGTTCAAATTGTGTCTATTAAGAAAGGTATGAGATCAAATCTTGTAGATGAGTGATTCAGGTCCGCAAAGACCCACTGATAAACGTGAGTTGTATTTGTCAACATTTTTAGACTGTATGCCGCAACTTTATTACCGCAAATTGAATCCAGGTATTGTGATATCTACTTTTAGACATGACTAGTTAAAAGAATGAATGTTCCGGGGTAACATAGTGGGACGTATGGTGATATGCGGTTTAAAATAGTGCGAATTAAAATACCACTATATTTAAATACGTTCATAAGATGCCTACGTTAATGTGAATTTGAAAGCAAGCCGAATACCCTTAAATAAATCTTGGTGCGGAACCGAAGGGAATATATACTTATTGATGATTACATGTACGCAGAAAATGGAAGAGTATGGACTGGATGGCAGTTTCTAACGATGGTTAAAAAATTCCCTTTAGGCGTATTTTAAAAAGAGGGCCAAGATGGCCCTATATCGCTCACCTCAGTAAAACTTTGTGCTATAGCCTTGTTGATAATTAAAGGGCAATGACAGGGATTTGGATTCTCTGATGTCTTATGCCCATTCACATTCTCATCAAATTTAGTGATGATTGGACAAATACTTAAAAAGTAAAGAGCAATTTTAGGTAATTTATATAATCAAAGCGCAATAACTCTCGGGTAACTACAGCAATTTTGCTTTTTATCAAACACGTTCATACACATTCTGACCAAATTCGGTCATGATTGGACAAAGGGTTCAAAAGTGATTGACCTGACTACATACTGGATGGTGCCTGTCTGCCCTTCCATACACAATATGTGGAACTATTATATGTCCATTTTTTAAATAGGCGTGTAAAACATGACAAATATGTATGCTTAAAAAGATATAAATGGCAATAACTCTTACAATATTTTGGTTGGATTTATATAACTCGTCACAAAAAAATCACACTTTACTGTGAATAAATATTTATGCAAAAAGCTACAGAAACATGCTCAGTAGCAAAAAGTTAAAACATAAACCCGTTTTAGTGGCAATGGGCAAACGCCAAAGACATAGAACACAAATCACAAACAAGAAACATAGAACAGCACAAAACTCTACAAACAGCACAGTGCATATATATATATATATATATATATATATATATATATATATATATATATATATATATATATATATATATATATATATATATATATATATATATAATTGGTATGTTTATCAAGAATTGTTAGTTACCGCCTTGGAACGTATATAAAAATAAGTTCATGAAGTTTGAAATTGGTACCTTCAACAATGATTTAAAAACAATAAAATAACAATAAAAAACAGATGACCCATATTCGAACTAGACTTATTTTTTTTAAAAACAACCTTTCTAATAAACTTCTAGGATACATGGGCTGAAAATGTTATCCGCTAAAGTGTTAACAAGATTTTTCTTTATTTGGACTCAATGGCCTTGTTTTTGACACCAGATAACTCATATTCGAACTTGAGCTAGAAATCATTTCTGACCAATTTCCCGGATATATGGGCTGAAAATATTACCTCTAGAGTGTTTACAAGAGGTTTTTTTTCCATATTTGTGCTCTATGACCTAGTTTTTGACCCCAGATGACTCATTATCGAAGTTGAGCTAGAAATCATCGCAACAACCTTTCTGACAAATTTCCAGCATATTTGGGCTAAAAATGTTACCTCTAGAGTGTTAACAATGTTTTGCCATATTTGGACTCTGTGACCTAGTTTTTGACCCCAGATGACACATATTCGAACTTGAGCTAGAAATCATCAAAACAACATTTCAGTAGTTTTTTTATATTAAAATTGAAACCAGATGAAAGCAATGTTAATAAGTCCTAGTACATATAGGTGTATGGGTTACTGGTATGGAACTAGCTAATTGACATAACGCCGATAGCGATAAGGCTTCGCCTAAATTGTCACGTGACCGCATAGTAAGGGCCCTCCGACAAGTACGCAGAAGCTGAAGATAATTATACAGAACTTATACCCGACAATGAGATAAAAAATCATGGAACGTGGTTAAGTTAAACAAAGCAATAAAAGAAAGAATAGCAAATACATTAATATTAACTGAATGCAAGGTAAGATTCAGGTTTTGACTTGGAAAGAATTTATTTCTAAAATATCATTGGAATTTTGATACAGTAGAAAGACAGTCTCTTTTCAAAAATTAATTTTAGGTAAACAAAACGTGTATTAATTTCCTTTAAAAAAGGAAAAACTTTAAAGTCAACAAAAAACAACGTTTGTTTGGGTCAAAACTCAATGAATTTCGCTGTTTTTCTTCCTTTCTCCATAATGATTAAGAATTTAAAAAAAAAATCATCAACTTACATAACCCATTTATTGGTAATGACAGGCACTTCTAAGTTACAGTTTGAATCCACTCAAAATATATTTTGGCATCTATTTTTACCTCCTGTGAAAACAGAAGTGAAAGAAGAGCTGTCGTAAGACAGCGCGCTCGACTACGCCGCTTTGACTTAGAAGTGAATACAATAATGATGTATGTGCCTGTTAAAAGCAATTAAAATCATATTTAATAGTAAACAGTGACCATAACTTTCGGGGGGCCCAAAACACAATCTCATGAAAGGTCTCTAAACTCTACATATACCAAGTTTGCTTGCAATATGTCGACCCTTACTTTAGTTATTTAATACGGTTCGGAACCATTTTTCTATTAATAGTAACTTTGACCTTGACCTTGATCCTAGGGGCCTCAAACGCAATCCCATGAAAGGTCTCCATAAACGCTTCCTATATACCAAGTTTGGTCACTGTATGTAATACCTAGCTAAAATATTTCGATGCAAAAGGTGACTGGCGCTGCCCCTCACCAGCCCGCCCAAACAGTGGCGCAATTCATTCTTATAACGTGTTTTCCCTTTGTGGAAACCTTGTTTAGAAAATAAAATAGAGCTTGTCAAAAGAAATAAAAAGAAAATTAAAAAGGGCCATAATTTGTATTTAGGGTTAAAGTGGAATTATGTAATCTTGTTGTAAGGTAGTCGTCATTAATTGTGCGAAGTATTAAGTCAATTGAATGAATGGTATAGAAGTTATTTTTTATTAAAATCCCAACTTGCCCTAAAACTTTAACCTGCTCCTAAACTTTAACATAAGTTCCTAAGTCAATCAGGGGCCATAACTTGTATTAAGGATAATATGGAGTTATGTAACCTCATTGTGTGATTGTCATGAACAACTGTGGGAAGAATTAGGTGAATAGAATGGAGGGTATATAAGTTATTAATAAATATCCCAACCTACCCAAAAACTTGAACCTAAGTTTCATAGTCAATCAGGGCCCATAGTTTGTATAAAAGATAATATGGAGTTATCTAACCTCATTATGTGATGGTCCTGAACAACGGTGTAAAGTATTAAGTCATTTGAATTCGGGGGAAATGGAAGTATAAGTGAAAATCCCAACTTGTTTTTCAAAAGTCAGAAAACATTTAAATTGTAAGTTTTCATTTTTTTATCAAGAATGTGTATGTTATAAGTTCGAAGGTAAAGTTAAAGCAACCTATTTGGATACCATATGATTCGCAAAGAAAGACCAAATAGCCAAACTTTGATTTTATTTTTGAAATGTAACAGTTAATAGAAAAGGTCCTTAAATCAGCCTACAGGGTTTCGTTTTCGGCTCTAGGTTGGTGAAGGGGACACAACTACCGCTAGAATGTTGGAATTAAGTTCGTCGTTTAAGGGGCAGCTTGTTTTTATTATAAAAAGTCGATCAGTTTTCAACGAGGGTCAAAATATCACGCGTGGAATGGTCATTAATCAACGGTCGGGATCAGTTTTTAACGTTAAAAAATGAGGTCAATTTCAACGGAATCAATACTATAATGTTACAACAGCAATGAACAAATACAAGTACATGTTCAGAATTGTCATACGATACCCGTCTGTCGACAAATGCAACTTAGATGCATGCATTTTACAAACATTTACGGCTAGTGCATGCCAATTGTGTCATTTTTAAAGGTTTTGCACATATTTAATTTAAGTTGATGAACTTACATAGGATTTTAAGACAAATTTGAACCATTAAACTCATGTGGTTAATGTGGTTATCATGTTTAGTGATAAAAGATATCGTGCAATTATCAAAATATTGAATTATTTACTAGATTGACTATCTCTAGGTATGACATGTCCCGGATGATTAGAGCGTAGACCTGAGCAACATGCTGATACTTATTGTGTTCTACATTATTTCATCACGTTGCGTACAAATGCGATACCCGGCTATAAACAAGTACAGAATCGACTTATTGGATATATCGGTTCATTCCAGAAGTCATTTACAGACAATTTCAATATTGCTGGTATATGACAATTGTATGATGATTTAAGGTTTTACACATATTTTACTATTAGAAATTGTGGGTAAACTAGCACAGAATTTCCATACAAATTTGGACGATTAATCAGTACGATACAACTAATGTGGTAGATGTCGTAATCGGATATCAAGTCTCCATAAAATGGCGGATATGAATAAGTCAGTGGCTCAATGTGCACCTTGTCTTAAAAGTGGCATTAGACAAAATGCATCGGTTCATTGTGATACTTGTGATCAGTTTCAGTGTCAGGAGTGTGTCCGTCTTCACGAACTGTACGACTTCATGGCCGGACACATCTTCAAGGATCTGCTCTCCCTGATGGCACTGGTCAGAGAGCAGTCGCATGATCTTCTCTACTGTGATGTACACAACAAGCCATATGAGATATTCTGTGACGATCATCAGGTTTTGTGCTGCTCCTGCTGTGCCGTTGAAAGTCATCGAAGTTGCGAACATGTCCGGGCGGTCGGCCAGCAGCAGGCTCGCAGCATAGATATAAAACCATCGGTCATTGTTAAACGTATTAAAGCATCAAAGGCATGCGTTTCAAAGACATCAGAAAGCATAAACGCTATTTGTAAATCACTGCATACAAAATTGCTTGAAGTATTATCGCGTTTAAACTCTGTCAAAAACAAGACAATACTGGACGATGCCTCTAAGAAATCAACTGAGGGAAGGCTGGAGGAAATGGTTATAATAGAAGAGTCCAAGGAGAGTTATTTGAACACGTTATGCACAGACATACAAAGATTGTTCGTGTTTTATAAGGAATTGGTATTTCGTGAAGACATAAGCAGATGCTTTGTTGGAAAATGCACTGGCAGACATCGTTAAAGAAATAGAGTCGTGTCTTAATGGCTTTCGTCAAATTGATGTATCTGTGTCTGTAATCATACTTTTACGAATATTAACAAGATGGACCCACGCTTTGCCATTAAGTTCAGTAAGTGCAGTTTCAAAGACATTCCAAATGTATCCAGATGTCTTCCTTCACAATACTTTAAACTGCAGCATGGGCCATTAAAACTAAAGCAACACTCAAAAAAACACTTTTTTTAACGGCATCGATTTTCTGCGTGATGGAAAATTGGTAACCACGGAAAGGAATAGCAGATTGGTTGTAGTTGTGAATGAGAACCTAGAAGAAGTTGCTTCCACCAAGCTAAAATGGGAACCCCTCGACGTAGTGGCGATAAATGGAAATAAAATAGTAGTTTCGATGCGTGAATATCATACACTTGCTGTAATCGACATCGATTGTTCCGGTAACTTTGTTCCGGTGTACGTTAAAGGACGTACATTTGATTTTGACAGTTTTTACAACTCCTTATGCAAATACAGGGACGACACCGTTGTAGTTGGATTTGCTCTGAGAAAACGCATTGCGCAAAAGTTCAACTTTATTACTGGCCAGATATGGAGGTTTGAAAGTGACTTGCCACATAAAGAATGGAAATGGCTTGGAGATGCGGCCACAGTAGCATTCATCAAAAATCGAAACTTGTTAGTTGTCGCTGTGAGAAGACAAAACTTGATCTATATTTTCGATGTGTCCAGCAGCACGTCCGACCACATCACAGTCACTGACCATGGTAAGAACATTCAAGACCCACAGGGAATGGCAGTTGGACCCAACGACTGTATTTTTGTGTGTTGTTACAGATCGCACACTATCGTCCAGATTTCACCGAGTGGACATATATTGTGCGTCTACCAACTGCGCGGTCTCTTTTACCCAGGTTCACTTAAAATTTATGTTTGTTATACATGTATATGTACTGATTTTGAATAAGAGTGTCACTTTAATGTATGTTCAAATACAGCAACATAAATTATTGCAGAGGAAGTTGACCGGGTCGCACTCATCACTTCAAATAAATGAATACATTCTGAAAGAAGAAATCTTCCAAAGCTCAAAGAGATTCCGATGTTGTGAACAGTTGTTCCGGTTTAATTGAAACTGTTCGCAATTGCCAGAAATAACATATGCAAAAAGTGCACTATTATAGACATCGGAACGCATAACAGCTATTTGCAACGCATAACATGCGAAATTGTACGAAGTGTCATCGCGACTCCAATATCAGTCAAACAGAAAACAATTCTAAAAGTTACATTAACGAAACCATATGATCGTTATCTGGTTACTTTTAATACAGGGCAAAACTGAAGAAAATAAGCCAAGTTTTATTTCAATCCAATTCAAATCGGAAGTTATTTTGCAGACAAGCGGATGTGACGGACGGACGGACGGAAGGAAAGACGGACGGACAAATATATCGGCAATTATATTATCCACCCTTCGGAGAGCATAAACATCGTCCAGATTACGCCGAAGGGGTCACGTCTTGTGCATGTATGGACTGAGCCTAGAACTCCTTCCATGGTTTGTTTGAAAATTGAAAACAACTGCAATGCAATCTCAGAACATGGATTAGAAATCACTTTTATCGCCAGTTATCACAATTGCAATTCTACGAATCTTTCGAAATCTTGCATGCAATTAAGATGCAAGTTAATCTTCAATTCATAGAATGGTCGTATCAAAACGTTGACCTTCCAGTTTTCAAAAAAAATGTTGATTGGTTGGGTTTAACGTTCACTAGGCACTAAATGCTTCACGAACTAGAACTGTAAGCCATAGGCTAACGAATACCCCCCACCCCTCCATGTCTAGGTTGTTTGCCCTGGAGTTAGGCCGGACAAAGCTAATTTTGCCTACTTTAACACATCAAGGGGAGATAACTCCAGTCAGGGTCATGTGACCTGTACCAAATTCACAGAGGCGAAAGTTTACAACATGGCCATTAATTTCTGAAAGTTTGATAAAGATTTGTTGAATAATAACAAAGATGAATCCCGGACAGGGCTTATTTTGCCTACTTTAACACATCAAGGGGAGATAACTCCAGTCAGGGTCATGTGACCTGTACCAAATTCACCGAGGCGAAAGTTTACAACATGGCCATTAATTTCTGAAAGTTTGATAAAGATTTGTTGAATAATAACAAAGATGAATCCCGGACAGGGCTTATTTTGCCTACTTTAACACATCAAGGGTAGATAACTCTGGTCAGGGTCATGTGACCCGTACCAATTTCACAGAGGCGCAAGTTTACATCATGGCCATTAATATCTGAAAGTTTGAAAAAGATTTGTTCAATAACGACAAAGATGAATCCCGGACATATAATATTGTTATATTGTGGAGGGCCTATGTTGTAAGTGTATTCGTAAACAAAATGGTAACACAACATGAAAGCAACTGTGTTATTGTTCCGGCTTTGGGGAATTGAAATTTCATGATTTAATGTTATTTTTGTATTTTAATTGTTCACGAGCGCCAATTCAAAATGCATGCAAAGGTTCAGTTAGCCTCATAAATTCAACCACTACCGCATGTATTCAAATTTTGTCTATTTTGTTACGAATCAGTTCACATCTTCTGGGTGAGCGGTTCATGTCCGCGAAAAACATGTAATTGTAAACCTTTTTTCAATGATAACATTGATAGTTCAACAACACATAGAGACCTTGGAGGAGCCAAAATGTATAAAACTTGTAGCTTGTTACTCCAGTAGTTTTGCAGAGGTCGCACTCGGTGCCTGTCCCCTGTCGAGATATCCAATCTAAACTTGACATATTGAACAAATCGAACGAAATTGTATAATACCAAGAGCGCCACACGAACACTCAGCTTTTATGTTTTTCAGTCTAACAATGGGTAAAACTCGATCATTATTTAAGCAACAGGCCCATTTTTCAGTACATTGGAAAGGGAGTGCAAGTCCAAAGATGCCAACTCCCTATATAAAACCATGGAGCAGCCCCTAATAAATTTAGAAGAACTGTTGAGAACACGTTTACCATGTCCATGCATGTTCATAAATGCATGCATTAAGCCCTTTATAGAGCAAGGTTATCAGATTAAGTGATGTACAATACGTCTCTCATAGTTTCCACAGTTTATTTATTTTTAGAAACAGTACAATATCACTTTCATTATAATACAAATGCACTGTGTACACATGTATAGATTCTAATACATTTACACAAACTCTCATCACACATATCCACCAACATACGAAACAGAAGCACAACTAAGACACAATGTTCCCAGGTTTGGCTTGCTAGCTAGCTAGTTTCATGATCTACATTTTAAGTGTATTAATAATCCAATTATTGTGATCATTTTTATTTTTATTGCATCACATAAAAATTCATCTCATTACACATAAACATTGACATTATGCGATTTCTATGCCAGAAATTGTCCATGATTTAATAATCAATAATGTTTGTTTCTTCTACTAAACATACTGTTGGCCTACGTTCTACACTGTTAGCTAAACATGTAACCTAACATGAACTGAAACAGACTCATTATAATGACTGGTCCATGGTACCAGTGTTTAAACTAAGTTCAAGCCAATATGCATAACACTGGTAAATTGATTTTAGACCTTGTTCATGTCTGAATAGGGCTTGTTGATCCAAATTTTTTAAGTGCTAACTGTGGTGTACACATAACTTGTTGACAGTAGAGGTGTATGCTATAGAAGAAACATGTACTAGTGGTATTAGGTGACCACAACAGATATAGCAATCTATAGCCGGCTGTCACTGACTGTGTAATCTAACAGCATTGTACAGATAAAGTCGATTTTTGTAGAGGTGTCCTGTCCTATTCCTATGACAGTTACTGTATCTAGGAGTTTTGGCCAGGGCTGGTGTTAGAGAGGTCCATAGCCAGCGGTCATCAGGGCACCCTCCTGCAGTAAATGAACTTAGAATGAATGTTCTGACAATAACATCTCCAAAGATTATCAATTTCCAAATATGTTAAAACATTCAATTTTCTTTAATTTTCTTTTTTAATATATTTTTTTTTATCTCCAATGATGTATGTAGAGGAACTTGGACTTCTTATATTGTTGTACATATTTCATCAGAATATTTTATTAAGCTTAACTAAAACAGTTAAGATGAAATGTTAGCATTACTAAATTAATAAAATCGCAATATTTCCAAACCAAGAAATCATAACATGTGAACATGGCAACATGTGACAAAATTAAAAAACAAAAAAAACTGTGACAGAAATCTAAGTGTCTTATCAGTGATCAAAAGGCAAGAAAATCAACAACAAAAAGTTGTGAAAAATTATAATAAAAAAACACAACACTTACTACACTAATTTGGAGAAAGTACTGGACTTTCTATACTAATGATATACATCTGCAGAAATATTTCAAAAACAATGTCAAAATATATCAAAACTGTTCAAAAGTGAGATATACCTAGTAACATAGGGAAAACTTCACACTGTATAGGTATCACATATTTTACTGCTAAAAAACATTTTTTTATGTGTGAAAGCTGATTCATGTTCATGGCGAATACACAGAACTTTGCATCTCAGTGTATCACTATTTAGTCTTCATAGTAATGTTATTGACTGTTGACTGTTGTTATTGTCTATATTAAATTTTACTGACCATAGAAAGTGATATTCAATGAATGGTTGTACATCGATATCATCAGGCTATAAGTGTTTTATTATATGCTTTTACAACTAATCTGTCTAAATTGCTTCCTCTTATGCACACAGGTTTGCAATCATAACAACTCATCCATCTATGGCAAGCTTTGGAATAGACCTCTTAAACAGGCTTGGAGATATAAGGTGATGGGGCCGCCGGCGATTAATTCAATTATCATTACGCTAATAGTAGACCCATTTCTTAACATATATAATGTACTGAATAGAACGATTTTGATCCTTATCTTAATCATGCTTTTGAGAAACTTGAAATAAGATTCACGCTTGAAAGAAATACAGCTTCATACTGTTCACGATGTGTTCCATTTGCAAGATACACTGACGGATGAATGCACATACAGCATGTTTTCAAAATGGGCACTGCCATATTGGACTATTTGTAAAGACCCATCACTATATCACTTTCTATGGTTTGCCTAATGACAACCTTTCAACCAAGAAAAGGCCAGATTAAACCAAGTCTAGCACAATTATTTGTATTGCATTTAGTTAGTAAATGTAGTCAAATAATCTCATTAAAAAAAAGCAAAGCAGTTAAGGAATATGATGTTCAATTATGTAATTTTGGATGCCTGGTGAACCCATATTATTCTGGTGTCATCAGAAAGGGTTTCATATGTAGACAAATAATATATAAAAAATATATACCGAAACAAGAAATGGAAACAAGCTGTTTTGGCCACGGACGTTTCTAAATAGGCTTTTTCAAATCTGATTTCAGTTGAAATAAAGGAAAAAAACACGTACTGTAATAAGTTCTTTACATATAAGTAATCATTATGCAATCTATTTTAAATAGTACAAAAGTAAGATTGGTCACTTCATACTCTTCAGACAGTAGTTTCGTAACCGACTAAAAGTCATTAAGCAACCTTGATTTTATTGTCTTAAATGTTATTTATAAAATAGACTCATTCACTGTGTATATTTGAAACTTATGTTTGAGTTTGATCAATAATGTGCTGTGTTGTTACAAAAATTGTCATATGTGAGTGAAAGTTTATTTTCAACAGTTATGGTAGTTCAAAACTTTACTGAGAATAGTGACAAAAATTATGTTTTGTGGTCCAAATTCTTTGACTCAAATTATAGGAATGTCACTTAGAAATATCAAAGAAGTCTGAGCAAATACCACAACTTAATAGGAATGCAACAGTAGTTTATGAAGTGACCGACTGAAGGGTACAAAATGACTATGTTATGAAATGACTAGTAAGAAATGTCTACGGTAGGAAATGACTTGATCCCTATCAGATAGGGTCACCAGGCATCCATGTTTAATATTATCAGAAATGGCTTCATGATATGACTACATGTACCTTTACTGTGCATCTGATACCTTAAGATGCAAACAAGTTTGTATCTATTCATAAACTACATTGTGGACTATGCAACACTTGAATAACCCTACTTACTGGTTATAAATAACATGGATGCATCCAAACACACTACATTTAATAAACACCTCAGATTTCAATTAATTTTAAGATAAAATTCCAAAAAGTGTTTTGATTGGACTGTACAAATAACTGACCAACAGACTGGATGGAATCACTTAGGAGAACAAAGATAAGAACGATAGTAAATACACCCCAGTACTTTGCAACAATAACAACAACCATGCCCAGATGTCAGCAAACCTCCTCTCCCTTACCATGAGCTCGTAGAAGGTGTTCTCCATGAGATCCTTGAAGAAGCCCCTCTCCTTGTTAAAGACTGAGCTATTGGTTCCCTGCTTCTTGTGTTTGGCTTCCAGCGAGTCCAGGATGAAGTGGTTCAGCGTCTTACCAGAGCCCGGCTGACGTGCCTTACGGTAGTCCTCCAATCGTCCAACGGGCTCCAGCAGATACTCAAACAGCTGGAAGAGAAATGAGCTTTACTTGGTTGGAGAAAAGTCAAATGAATATGATGATAAACTGCATAAGTAGTTGGTAGGTATAAATGTCAAGTGTCAAATCATAGATATGTAGGTTGAACAATGTGATATACTTCTTAATTTAACTGCATGTATATTCATCATTTAAGATATTGTTTCTTGAATCTAGCTGACAAGAAAAAGGAAATGTTATATTGAAAATTCATACAGGAAGCTCTGGAACTTCTTCATAGTCAAAGTGAGAATCCCACACCGTGATCTGCATACTCCCAGCATTCTGAAGGAGAGAAACAAGTATCTATCATGTGATTATAGCTTCATGATATAACTTACGTCATAAATGTTTTACACAAAAACAGTAAGACTGCCAATTTTTAAGAATCTGTCATGTTATCATTGCAGATTGACCAGTTGGTTGAAGGCAATAAATGTTGTTGCAACAAATTAATCTTCACAGCCTTTGTTAATTGTTAATCAGTGAGGCGTCGGATAAATCAGATCTGTATTACTTCAAAAACATTCAGCTGAATAATTGTAACACAGTCAAAACAATGGAAGGATTTACATATATACAGAACAGATGTAATAGTAAGTGAGGAATGCCCTTAAAATGCCATCCAGGTCAATGGGCTTTGCAATTACTCGTATGTCTACATTCAGGAAGAGCACACATGAACTATAAGCAGCATTACGATAAACCTGTCAAGGTGACCTGACCTTTGAGATAGGGAAATGGGTCTTGCGCACAGCATGTTGTCTTCATGTTCCAAACACATGTGTAAAGATATTTTAAAAACCTTCCCGGCCTGACAAAGTTACAGCCTAGACACAAATGACCATTCCAGTATAATAAACTTGTAAGTGTGATCTCTGTCCGTTGAGGTAGGAACATAGGTCTTGCGCCTGACATGTCATCTTTATGTACCAAATACATGTGCCAAGTAATATTAAAATCCCTCATTGCAGGACAAAGTTACACTTTCGACATGGAAAACTGGACACAAGCATTGACAGACAGACAGATGCACAGACGGATGGGCGGACGATGTGATTTTAATATTCCCACCTTTGGGGCATAAAAAGAACTTAAATAGACTTTCAGACTTAGGACTGGAGTCCTAAATTGAAATATCATGCATGAATTTAGTTTAATATGTGGGCAGTTCTACTGTCTGAAATGAACGATGAGATAAATGAATTGAAAAAAGTTGAAAACCATGACAAAAGTCAACTGGTTGTCAAAATGTCTAAACACTTAATAGTCTTTCATGTTTTGATAAAACTAGAGCTGTCACAGGAGTGATGAATACCCCCAAATGCCGCCTGGACACAGGAATGGCAAACCATTCCTTTGAAAAGAGGCCATAACTCCCAGGTTACTGCACACTGCATCGTCTTTTATCATGCATGCATTGTTTTATTTCAATCTGTTGAGTAATTTAGAAGTTACACTGCTGACAAGAAAAACTAGCCTTTCATGAGTTATCGTCCGGAAACCGTTTTTATATTTTTAGTAACAGTGACCTTGACCTTGGCCCCACCAGCCCCAATATCGAACTTGACCTGTATCTTCTGATGTTACACCTGTGTACCAAAAAATGTTCAAATCTGTCTAGTCTTTCATGAGTTATCGTCCGGAAACCGTTTTTCTATTTTTAGTAACAGTGACCTTGACCTTGGCCCCACCAGCCCCAATATCGAACTTGACCTGTATCTTCTGATGTTATACCTGTGTACCAAACTGTATCTTCTGATGTTACACATGTGTACCAAAAATTGTTCAAATCTGTGAAGCCTTTCATGAGTTATCGTACGGAAACCATGAAAACCGACAGACCGACCGACTGACAGACCGACCGACAAGCTCACTCCTATATACCCCCTCAAACTTTGTTTGTGGGGGTATAAAAATCTTTTATTGGATAGGAGTCCCTGACCAACTCACATATTTGTTCTTGTTGTTCCATGTCTGAGCCTGGAGAACCTGTTCACATGGAAGGACTGTAAGCTGCTGGAGAATTTCTGCAGAAGGCTTGCCTCGGAACACGGGCACATGGTGGGTCCCTACCAGCACTGAGTTCCTACAGGGAGAACAGAGTTGTGTTATTGTGTTTGTGTGGAGCATAGGGCTCCTCCTGGAACACGGGCACATGGTGGGTCCCTACCAGCACTGAGTTCCTACAGGGAGAACAGATGTGTGTTATTGTGTTTGTGTGGAGCGTAGGGCTTCCCCTGAAATATAGACACATGTGGGTCCCTATCAACACTGGGTTCCTACAGGCAGAACAGAGGTGGGATTCCACCCAAATACCGGCACATGGTGGGTCCCAAATAGCACTAAGTTCCTATAAGGACAAGGATTAGTTTAATCATAATACTTACAGTATACAACTATTGTCAAGTATGTGAGTTTTGCTTTATATTTATCATAATGGCGCAATGTAAAATCAAGCTGTGAGGGAAACCTGCTTACCACCAACAGAACACGTAAGAGAACAGAAAGGCTGTATTTGTGAGTGGGTCAAACCCTCTTCCTTTTCAGTGCATACCAGCTAATATATTTGTGAAACTATCAATAATGTTGCAGAAGAAACAGACAAACAAAGAAACAGACAAACTCCGAAATGCTTGGAAAAGTACATTTAAGTTTCTTAAGTAATGATAAAGAAAAAATCTGGTTAATAAAGCCACTCTCCATACAGTCTACATGATTGTCTTGTTATCTAGGTACTAACCAGATGTCAATTTACCTTAATTAAAGCAAAACATTTTTATTTTTAAACAGTATTTATAGTTCAGATAAATACTTAAACAAATATTTCCAAACACATGATTTAAGAATAAAGTTGCTACAAAACAAGTTCAAATACTATTAAATGTTATGTAATGTCACTTGTATTATTTGATATGTCATAAAGATGTTGAAGCCATACATAGTGATCCCACCAACCACACACATAGTGTATGTGTCATTGTTTACATAGTAGACTACAGATGAAACGAAGACAAAATATTGCATGTGTGCACAGGCTTGCTCAAATAATAATGGAAAGAAAACACATCAAACATGACACCTATAACTTCTACATGTATCTAAATACATCTATGTGATTTCAGAATGCCTGAAAAGTGTCCAATTTACCAACACAAATCACTCCTAACAAAATCTACGAGAAAAAACAACATTAATCCTGTCCTGTTAATCTTTCTACGTGAGAGAGTAGTATTCTATAAAGCAGAAACACTCAGTTTTCTGAGTACATATATGACTCTTGTTCAACGTGCAAAGTCTTACCAGGTGTAACTTTCAGCATGATTGCTAAAATCATACCATAAATCATGTTCACCATTACCAACAGTAATCTTTCACAGTCATCCACTGGTTCATAAAAAGTACATATCTAATAAAACAAGATGCTGCTCCAATTACTCGCTTTTTTATTGTAACTAAGAGGTATAACTCAACAAGTTCTTTAATCAGAGTCTTTCAACATTCTACATTTAATGTGTATTTTGTTGTGTAAGTTGTTTTGAAGAGTGTATTTTTTTCTTCTAAATCTTGAATATATTCTGAAAATGAAGTCTACCTACCCTTCAAACAATGGCAGCACGGCCCAGCCAATGATGCGGTCCTCGTCCTCAAGGGAGAGAGCCCTTCCCCTCAGGTCTGTAACATTGCCCACCTCTGCATGGTTTGCCTTTGGGTGATATTGGACTTCCAGACCAAACAGCTGGACAACCAGGCATGAGTACTGGTCATAGAACGGGTGTAAAGTCTGAAATATATAAACATAATGGTCTACCATGAATTGAGAAGAGATTGAAAGACATATTTCATATGCAAATATCTTAAATACATAAATAATGAAGTGACAGCCAGTTATTTAAATAAGAATTTCTACCAACAAGTCTGATTAATATTGGGTTTTCAAAATGGTAAAAAACATGGCTTTGGGACAATAAAAAAGAACCCCAGCAAACACTGAACTCTACCAAACTTACAGGCTTAAGCTAAGTTTAACCACTGAAAATTGGGATAAAACCTACATTACCAGACAATAAAATTGCCTATGCCATTCAATAAGTACCATGTTTAATCATTAAGAATTGCAGTTCTACAGCTTAATAGAAATGATGACATGATTTGTTAGCCAGCCTACTGAAAACATGTTTTAATCTAAGACAGTCAGAACAATTTATGTATAATCTTAATGACAAAATAGAGCCCTTCTTTATCATCAGGATTTTAAAATGTTCCAACAGTTACTTATACATGAACGTGTAAATCTAGTTCCTACCGAGGCATCATCCTCCCACTCCGGGGCGGACTGGTAGCTGTCATATTTGTGTTTGAGGGTAACAAACTTCTCCTCCCCACCCCAACCCTCATTGGTTGGGCTCATACTCAACACCTTCTGCCCTGGGGCCACACGCGCAAAACACTGGATGTACATGCCCTCTGGAATAAAAACAAGCATTCTTTCCTGATGATCTTACTTTGATATTATTGATAGCAAATATAGTTTTTATTATAAACCTAAACATATTTCAAAGCCAATATCAGACAAAATGTATCATTAATCACAGTTTCATGTATATTCAATGGAATTATTTTTCTTCATTTTTGTGAGGCCTGTATTCACCATCATTGGTTTATTACCTACCTTGCATGCCAAACACCTGGTTGATCTTGATACTGAGGCCCATCTTGAGCCTGTACCGTACACAGCGCACCAGGGAGAGGTTCTCCGCGGGTCGACCAGGGGTCAGCTGGCGACGAATATCCAGTCTTGTCTGCAGCCAGTCCAGCAAGTTTGTGTCTGTCTGACCTGTACACAATATGGGGACAATGGAATTATCCACTTTAAGCATTGAAGCATAAAGGGCATTTGTTATAAAATGAAAAATAGAATTGGATCTCTTGATCTATGACAGAAAGATTTCTAGTGTGAGTACCAAAAAACAAGCATAGGAAAAGACTTTTGGGACAGATAATAAAATCAAAGCACATTATCATTAAACCAGAACAGACCTTGTGGCTGCATGCCCTCAGTCTCCATGATTCTTTGTATCATCTCCCTCACAGTGGCGGGGTATGCCATGTGCTCCCCGTAACTCCGGAATATCCTGTACTCTGACACAGACGGTTTGGCTGTCGAGCTCTCAAAGTAGCCTGACGAGTAACCAGGGTATGGTGCTGGGTTCTAAGAAAGGATAACATGAGAAAAATTTAAAACTTTCATCAACTATTTTAATGATCATAATCAGTTCATTAGAAACCAATTGTAAGATACTTACTAGTTAAATAGATAGTAATATTTTCAGTGTTTTTAAATATTCCAAACAGCTGATAACGGTCAATCCTGAAAAATAGCCTGGCTCTGTATGAGGGATTCATGCCAAAAGCAGGGTAAAGGGACTTCGACCCCTTGGAATAGTTTCCAAAACATTTTATATTCATTACAAGCTCCTGCTTTTGATGCAATAAACAAGGTAAAACCAAGCTTTACAACTAATAATTAAAAGCTCTCAATCCTGACAAATGTTCATGAAAATTGCAATATTTCAATGCCAGTATCCAAAGACAAAGGTTCATAACAATTCTCCCTACATACCTCACTATGCGGCAGTATGCGGACCAGGACAGAGCATGCTGGCATGGGTGGAATAGTGTCCATGTCAGTCGGCTTGATGGCGGCGATTCCCGATGCATGGGTCAACACTGGCATACCGTTGTGCAGCCGGTATTGGAAACCTCCCACACGCAGTTTCTACATATGGTAAAAATGTTTCTGCATAAAATTATGGTAAAAATATGCAGTTATTTCTTTGTGCAATTGTTCAATACTATCATTAGTACCAAATATTTTGTATGAACATAAAAAAGCCAAGCAAAAAACAAAGAAAAAGATGACATTACAATTCATACAATAACTCACTCAAGGTTGTTAGAAAGATTTATCTACAAAATTGATACATATCTCAAATTTATAGCTGTTATTGACAAACCATGCTCCTTCACAAACTGTTTTCAACATGACAATTTCAGAATAACTAATAGGATATGTATCATTCATGTGATAAAATGTACCTTATTATTGAAGAATGGCACCAGACAGCTTCCAATTACTCCAACGGTGTCCTCAACCACATCAACAGTGTAAACTCTAATAAAAGCGAGCATGCCGGTATCCGCCTCCTTCCTGCCAAGGTTGACGGGGATCCGGAAGTTGAATGTCGGGGAGCGGGCAGGGCTTGAGAGCTCAGGGAGGGTTAGGATGTCCTCCAATTGACCCAAACTTCCTGTACGCAGCAGCCGGCCTGTCACCTAGGGTAACAGAGAGCAACATGTATACAGGTTAAGGAGAGGGGGAAACTGAGGCAGGGCTAGAGTGCTCAGGGAGGACTAGGATTTCATTCGCATGCCAAAAATTGGTAAATGGCAGCAGCCTTGGGGTAACAGAAAGTGACATGTATACAAATTCAGGTGTCCATAATGTGATGCCGCGGAAAGGGACACCTGCTTTGATAAAAAGCTAAACGTTTCTGAAGGGATGCAGATACCATTTACCCCTTATCATGTTCAAAAAGTTCTATAAATGTCTTAGATTTTAACAACATTTCTACGTTAAGTTACAGAAAAAGCCCAGATTATACAGAAGTGAACATAAACAAGCAAACCAACCTTTATCACAGATGCATTGTCCGGTATGTAGCGCACACTGTCAATATAAAGGTCAAAGGGATCTTTGAGCCCCGTAGGTTTTGGGTCACCCTTTGCAGCCTCCTTCTTGAAGGGGACCCAGGGTTCAGAGAAAGACTGGGGTCGTGGGGCAGGGGTTGGTTGGATGGGTGTTGGCTGCTTTACTGGGACTGGTGTCACCCTCCTACGTATGAGACACACACACTCACATATACATATTATAGATGTGCAACTGATTTACTTTACTAATATTAAAGAACAGTAAAAAAATTTTTTGTAAAGACAGAAAAAATGCAAGCTAAGTCTGAATAAATCTCATGATAGATGACAATCACCCTATAAATCACAGACTCACATGAATTACAGGGCCATCCTACCAACGCACTTATCGTATGATCTCTTTTAAGCAGCATTTTTTCTGATAGGTTGTAATTCTATTTGAAACTAATAACTTTATTGGTCAGTTACGGGCAGCTTTTGACACTCACATTAATTGAATTTCAAGATCTTACAATATTTCGTTGTGCCCTTATTGATAAAATGACCCCAATGTGTCACAAGTTGCTTATTTCAAACTCCATTAAGTGTAAGCATTTCTTAACTGCTAATTCAACAATACACTTACAAAATAAAGAGTTTAATCCCTAATTATACTTGTCTAAAAACAAATACTCTTATAGAAAACGTGGACTAACCTGGGGCTGGGTGCAGGGGAAGGTTGTCGAGTGTCAGAGGGGGGCACCTGCTGGGGTATGACTGGGGCATACTTTCCCATTGGCTCATTCTTGGGGTCGTACAGCATCAGGGTCAGCTTGGAATTGTAGCCCAAGATCGCACCTAGAGTTTGGGGAATTTAAGACCAATATCCCTCTTATATACAGTCATGTAGAGAAAAATGGGAAATTTTATGAGCAATATCATTTGATCAGACTTCCCTCATAAATGTTACAAATGAAATTATCTTTAATAAAAATGCAAAAATTAATAAATTTTTCAGTGAATAACTTTTTTCCAAACTTCTTTCTTTACAAGGATTGTTATTGGCACAACAGTTTCTAAATAATTTATGACAAATACTTAACTCATGTTTTAAATAGTAGCCATTACTTCCGTTATTTTAACTCCATTCATAGTGTCTGTTTTAAATGACCTAATTGTTTAAAAATACTAAAATTAATCATTTCATCATTTATTATTATTTTCCATAAACAACTGTGTCAGGACAAATACTGAAAAATTGTAACCTAGTTGTAATACTGATGTGTGAATTATGCCTGTCAATTCAATAACTAACTTTTGCTATGACATCACATGTAAAGTCAAATTTTGTATTCAAAATGTGTACCGTAATTTGTGGTCTTCCTTGTAAACACATAACTTAAGCAATGCAAGAGATATCAGCATGAATACCAATAAAGTACTACAGCTAGTTGAACTTTATGTACGAAGACCCAAAATTATGCAGCTCAAATTATATTGCAAAAATTAATAAGCAATCAAGAAAAGTGATCTATATCTCTCTGACCTGAACATAATTATTTCCAGGAAAAACATTGATTAGTGACACATCAGTTTCCAAAAGACTGATCACAAGCCACTTTTGCATGCATCAATTATAACACTTTTTTAAGATCAAAATTGTTTTTTATAGATATAACAACACACTAGCCATAAATTATAGTACTTCTGTAACTAGCCATAAAATATATAAATGTTGTTTTCTACTTCTATTGAAACTTAATGTCTTGGGCTACAAGATAACCAACTTGTACACTAATTTAGCAAGGTTTTAACAAGATGTACCATTAGCATGCATTCCGTGCATCACAATCAAACTGCATGCAGTTTCAAAGGAACACAAAGTAACATCCTGTTAAAATCACCATCCTAAAGAGCAAAATTTACCTGGAACTTTGTGCATAAGAGATTTTCCTAACCCTATGTAAAGTTCAACAATTGAACAAAATGAACATGGTAATAAAAAATAGACAGTTCTAAACATAAATGTACACATATAATGTGGTGATATACACGTAATTGTGTAAGTTTATTTGTGTTGCAACAAAGGATGTTTGCCCAAAGGTCCACATACTACTAAAAGGTTGATTTATTTTGAGTACAGCAGTGAATTTTTACAGATCAAGATTGCCAACTTAAGCCCAGGAATCCCATGATGCAACTTATTTTTAAGTTATTGTAGATAGCATGCTTAGATATATAAATAAAGCCGGCAAGAGCGACATTCCACATTCCTTGAACACTCTTGTGCTCGGATAAATATCTAAAACATTGAAAGTGACATTCTACATTTACACTTTGTGCTCAGATAAATATCTAAAACATTGAAAGTGACATTCTACATTTACACTTTGTGCTCAGATAAATATCTAAAACATTGAAAGTGACTTTCTACATTTATTTAACATTTTGTGCTCAGATAAATATCTAAAACATTGAAAGTGACATTCCACATTCCTTGGACACTTTGTGCTTAAATAAATATCTAAAACATTGCAAGTGACATTCCACATTCCTTGGACACTCTGTGTTCAGATAAATACCTAAACTATTGAAAGTGACATTCCACATTCCTTAAACACTTTGTGCTCAGATAAATATCTAAATCATATGAAAGTGACATTCCACATTCCTGTACCACTCACCGTCAGGCTTCTTGTAATCCTGGGGTGTCTCTGGCTCTGATGAGATGACCGACTCGGGCACGTCACCAGGGTGGAGGACAACAGTTTTCTCGCCTGCCTGCAGATCCCACTGGATGTCAAGAAATGAGGTAACAGACGTCGCACCATCTGTCTTCTGTCTCTGAAACACCGGCACCCGCGCCCAACCTACTGGCACAGCCTGACGACCTTCCATAGAGAATTTAATGAATGGAGAAAATCATGTTTACCACTCACAGATCACTTAATTCCAGAATTATTTCCTTTGATAAATATAAACTTTCTGAACAATCAGCAATTACCATGCTACTATATTGAGGTGAAGTCTGTCCATGTTAGTCCTATAAATGCCCTAGTTCAAATGTATTATCACTGTATGTGACTATCTGCGGATCCAACTTAAAACTTTGTTAATTCTTTATCATTTTAAGGAAAGAAAGGGAAAACTATTACTTAACTAACTGACCTTTATGTACAGGATCATTAAACTGATATTCTACACGGACAATAGCATAGATGTGCGATCCCATCTCCCGCTCAAGGTCGTACGGGGCAAGGTCAATGTCCCGGAACACAAAGCGATCCTCTGGATACACAACCTGCAATACAAAGATATGTAACCTACATATTCAATAAAATGTGTACAGAAGATCATTGATGTACCGGAACATAGAATGCCACTCTCAGTGGCTTTCAAATAAAAAATTTCTTGTTGGATATAGATGTGACTTGCTGGTTTTATCAAGCCTCTAGCCTTCAAGAAAGTTAATATCAAATACAAATGCTTTTTTTTTGGATAATCTATCCAAACTAAACAATACACAATCTATATATATCATTGCCAAAAATAAACAGGCAAACAAATCTCCAAATCTCTTGACCTTTGACCTACAGATAGGGGTCTTGTACCCTACTAGCAGCTTCTCATAGTAAACATGTATGCCCAATTAATTTCAAATTGGCATATTGATGGCAAAATAAAAGCCCAAATAACTATTGAACGAAACATGTTCGCAAATGGGCTAATTTTTAACTGATTCAAAGTTACAGCAAAGAAACTAAACAGACATGATTGTTCTCACCTGGTAGATGGTGTTTCCGTATGTGTCCTGTGCTGTTGAGACAACATTGGAAGGCATCATGGAGGTGTGAGACTGCAGACGCACCTCACCAAAATACAGCACCATAGAGACCTTGATGGAGTTGGCATCCACACGAGACAGCCAGGGCTCCTGGGAGAAGAAATACCAGCATCAGGAGACTTACTATAGGATTAAGACTCAATGCATAAAATAATGCATTTATGGAATCTTATGCATTCAACAAGAGTGGCAAAGTCTCAAGATAAACCTGCTAAAAATAGTTTGGGTAGTATATGTATTAGCATTTTATAGGTTGTTACCTGAAGTGACTTAAACTACATCTCTGGTTATCGAACCTGGCTGAGATATTCTTCCCATACTGTCCTGGCTTGGTGATGATTGGACAAACAAATCTCGATTTACAACACATATAACATTAAGTTTGGCAGTTCTAGGGCCATACCTCCATAGTGACTGGGGAAACAGGGCTGTTATCGAATTTGGCAGAGATATTCTACCAAGTACTGATGCACATATTGTCCAAATTCAGTGATTTCCTGACAAAAGCTTTTCGAGTGAGAGAGTGGACAAATATTGGATGGCCACCAACCACCCACAGAAGGTGAATCCATTATATGTCCAGTCTAATGACAGTTGTTTAAAAAGGATAACACAGTAAAAATTAAAGGCTACTTTACCATTTTGATATGCCTTTCTTTTCTTCTACAGAAACTTCTTTGGTGAGTTCCTCGTTTTATTTTTGAATTCATCGTTACAAATGAAATCTGTCTTATTTTTAAAAGTCTGTCATTGTCCATTGTCTAGCTAAATAAGATTAGACACTGTTTCCTTACCCTGGTTAAGACTTCTGAAGGTATGACCATTTCCAGTTTAATGTCCTTGGCACCGCTCGGTGACAGGATGCCCTCTATTGGTGTCGAGGCGGGGAATGAGGCAGTGCTCATACGCGATACAGGGGTGCTGCAAAAGATAGAAAATGTGACCATCTGTCACATGAGTACTTAAATAAATAGAAAATGTAGAATTATATGGAAAAATGCATCTTTTTTCTAGTAAGGGCTGTTCCAGTAAAACACATGACCCCGGGGGGAAGGCAATTATTTTAATAGTACCGGTATATGGGTGGGTGTTTTTTTTCGCTAATTTGGACCCCAAAAAGGTTAATTTGCTTCTGTAGGGGAGTGGCATAATTGAAAAGTGCGTTCCCCCCAGGGGTTCTATGTTTAAATGGAATAGCCCTTAATATTTTTAAGAAGACCTTTGAATGTTCATCATGTAATGAATTTGATCAACTATGAATATTACTTTTTCCCTAAATAAGTGAATACATGGTCTTAATTCACCCTATATATATATTTATTGTATTTACTTACTAGTGAAAAATTATTCATTTTAACCTACACATGCATACTTCCACAAGTTTCTGCAAACAAATAATATCAACGTAAACTGAATTCTGTTAGCATGGGAGATTGTTACTCTTGTTAGACGGATAGGTAAATCTTATCATTACTGGTGTAAGAGAGGCATCACTTTACTTTGTGAAATCATATGTGCTTCTGTAGGGACATCAAATACTTACACAACAGGAGACTGCTTTGTCTTTGTCGGTGATTCCCTGATTTTGTAAGGCGATTTCAAGAATAAATACATCATGTAATTTTATTTTTCTCCTACTATTTCTTCTGATTACCTTGTCAAACACATTGATGGTATCGATTATCATTAATATATCGATGTATGAATGTTAGAATCAGACATATTAATGTACATTTATGTATGCATTTTATGATAAATATGGAATTACAGAACATATATGCACTTGTTAATCACTAAGCATAGAATCATGTTTAACTTTGGAGTGCTGATATATACCTTTTGGTTTTATATAAAAATTAAACTTCAAACTCCACATGAGCTGACAGAGAGATCTCCTCATGAATTGGTAGAGAGAACTCCCCATGAACTGAAAGAGAGATCTCCTCATAAATTGATAGAGAGATCTCCCCATGAAATACTAGAGAGATCTCCTCATGAACTGCTAGAGAGATTTCCATTAACTGATAGAGAACTCCTCATGAATTGATAGAGAACTCCTCATGAACTGATAGAGAGAACTCTTCATGAAATGATAGAGATAACTTCTCATGAACTGATAGAGAGATCTGCTCATGAACTGATAGAGAGAACTCCTCATGAACTGATAGAGAGATCTTATGATCTGATAGAGAACTCCTCATGAACTGATAGAGAGAACTCCTCATGAATTGATACAGAGAACTCCTCATGAACTGATAGAGAGATATCACAAGAGTTAAAGCTTCAATGCTAGGTTAACATCAAATGTCTCATCTAATACTACAAACATATTCAGGGACGTGTTTGACCTGGCATCTTAAGGGCTGAAAACCATTTTGGCGATGGTTTCTGGGTGCTCTTTAGGCCCCCAATGGTGGTTAAACAGGGTGAAGCACCCTCCTGCAGAAGCAAAAGTGGCTTTTTGAAGCCCTTTTGAGGTCTCTCTTGACTTCCAATTTGAAGCCAACTGGAGTGTCAATACAAACAACAAATAAATTAACAACCTAAATTAACCAGTTAACTATTTTTTTAAATTATTTTTTTTTTGTCCCTGGAGCCATAAGATTTGTGGAAATCTGGGAATCCATGGACAAATCACATCCCTGATATTGCTGCTTATTCCTACTCCAAGACCTCAACCATATTCCAATGTACTTACTGTGGCCGCTGTCTGTTCATGTAGGGAATGTCGGCAGGGTCATTCCCCCGCTCCAGGTGGATCCAGGCATGTTGAAGGTCTACTGTGTATAACTTACAGCCTTCATTCAGGAACACCTGGCAGTGAAAATAATACAATTTTTTTACTTAATGTGAGAAATGTTTACAATAGCATATACTGAATGATGTACTACTTGGTGGAATATTTCGGCCCTTATCGGAAACCTTGTATGATATCGCAAGAATCTTTTACTTTTAACATCATGAATCAATGTCTGACAGGCTCTGATTTTAAAACTATTTGTAGAGCCACCAAAGTGTGTGGCAAGGGCCTCAAATAATTATTGATAGCACTTATGACAGAGGGAACAATCAAAAGGTTACAGCCAAGTGGGTGGATATACAAATATGGGTCATGCAATAAAAACTGTTGCTCACATATTATTAACACTTCCCCTGAAATATACATTTTTATACAGCTTTTTATGTAAATAAACTAACAATAAATTGTGAGAGTTATATACTGGATATTTCGTATCAACAGGTCACAGAGTCATGGTTCTTCAAATGTGTTAAGTCGAAATCACCATCAATTAACGCTTCACTTTTTATTCAGTTCAATAAAATGGGTAACAGAGTTACAGTTCATTGCTATTATAATTAATAATTTTCCAACTTGTTAAGAATAAAGTTATGGTCATAAAGTCACGGTTATTGCAATTTGATGTAAAAGTAATATTGATACTCCAAGCTCATTCAAATATTTGTAAATTTGATTATACCCAAGTTATTTAACGTGTCATAAAAGATCAATTTTATTGCTAAAGGGCACCCGCTTATTTTTGCGGGGCCTTAATAAAACCATTTCCCCTACCTCTTTCATACCCTGGTAGTCCCTGGCAGCCATGAACCGATGTCTGAGCAGCTCCAACAAGGCAATACAGAAGTTCTCAATGACACCTGTGTGCCAGCCCTGCATGAAGCACTGGTCCCAGATGTACATCACACTCGGGGCATCCAGCACGCTCACAAAACCCTGAGAATACATGTATATACATATCAGATATATAATACAGGATGAAGATACATAAGTCAGCTGGGTGATACATTACTTCTCAATGATGCCAGTTTGCCTGCCCTTCATAAAGCACTTCACATCCAGTATATCGTACAAATCCTGTAAATATTAACAGATTACAAAACATATTCAGCTTAATCATACAAACAATTAATTTTAACGTTTATAGTCAAAGAACAATGGATCATTATTATTGAGGGATTTGATTTAATGCAAGCACACATCATGCTGTTATGAAATTCGCCCTTATTTCCAGTTTTTTATATAATATTAAACATAACAAGTCATCTTTAATGTGGTCAACAACAACTTTATCCATAGCATTACCTCTCCAATCCACCTCCTTAAAAAGATGAGAGGATCAGCCAGTAGCTCGGCAGACATTTCCTGTTCCCGCTGGCCGCCTGGTGTGGACTTGAGAAGCTGTTCAGCTTTTGCTTTCTCCTCATGTATCAAGTGAACCAGGAACTCCTGAAGACAAACACTCAACTGTTTCAAGTCAATTCCAAATTCTTTACGACTCACAAGCCTGGTGCTTGATCAAGAATTTAGTCTTAAAGTGAAATTATTTTAGTGTCAGATTTTGGTATATATTTGGAAAAACTTAACTTTAACAGTGTTAAAATTGAAAACATGTTAAGGAAACCAAAATTATTCTTATCAAGAGTGATATTCCTACAGATTTCATTACTTTGACATATGAAATATGTTTTAGACTGACTTAAGTTCACATTTATTTCAAATAGGTAAGTTTTTGTTCAGAATCAACAAACTTTCAAAAACAATACAAACTTCCATCCATATCCAACCTACCTTAGGGTTGACCTTGACATTGATTCTTGAGATGACCTTGAGGTGGTTATAGAAGTCAGGGTCAGCCTGGCGGACAGTGGAAAGGACCTTCTCTGCTATAGCAAACACAGTGGGCCAGGGGGGGAACAGGCTAGAGTTGAGCAGGTCCAAGTACATGGCCAGCTCTATCACATTTTCACCTACATGTGGAAAATTGAAACATTTTATAGCGGAGACATGGCATTAAGGTTGTTGGCCACATTCTTGGATATAATTGACAATCTGTCATATTTGTTTATCAAATCTAAAGCACATAAGTGTTTCTTTGTGAATAGATATAAACAGCAGAATAGGCATTTCAAAATGAGTGATCCCAATTTTAAAAAAAGGCAATGTTTTAAACAGAGTGTGCCTAAACTCTTTTTTGATGCCATGAGTTTTATCAATTTTCACTGTTGCAATACTGAATGCATGTAACTAAAGATGCATTCAGGCATTGACCTTACAGGCCTTTCCTAGTACTGCTACTCCCTGGATTTGGAATTTGAAAGTTTTAGTGTATGTCAATGTCAGAGTGAGTGCGACTGAACCCCTCTGCCAACATTTACTGACCCCTGTCATCCTTCCCGTCCATGGCCTGAGTCTGGAAGGCTATCTGAAGAGGGAAGAGCCAGTGTATCAGATACGGCTCGTAACTCCGGTCATACACATAAAGCACGTTCAGGGTACGGATAGCCTCCTTCATATGTTCTGGTGTTTTATACGGGACCAGGCATGTCGTCTTGTTGTATGTCTGTGTGTGGAATAAGATAGTTGAAAGTAAATGGCAGTTAAAACAGCAGCTAAAATTTTCATCATAATGAAAGAGAAAAGAGATAAACTCAGGTAAATAAACAACAACACTGACATTGGACTGTAACTGTGGACTGATTAGCAATTACTTTACAAGAGCATCTAGATATGATCTGGATAGTTCATACAAGTTGATATCCCTACACTGTACACTATTTAAGACTGTGTGTTGCAAAATGTTGCAACGTAGGGTATGCTCCATCTATCATATCCCTAAACTGAACATTGGAAATGATGAACAACCTAAAACATAAGACATTTGCAGATGATACAACATACCTCGATGACAGCATTCTCTATGAGACCATTGATAGGTGAGCTGGTGGAGCGGTTGATCTTCAGGTCCTGTATGCCGCGGGTCAGAGCCTTTGCAAACCGTTCACGCACAACCTTCTCTACAACACTGGTAAAGAAACAACATACATGTGTAAAACACATCACAAAAGAACAGTTCACTGTGATGTTTGTTTATTTTAACACTAATTTTTACATCAAATTTCATGACTACATGCATATCCATAATACTCATAAAATGTGTTCAGTTGCTGCATATAACCAAATACTCCATTGCTTTTCGGTATTAATTCATGCTAATAAACCTGTTGTTACGTAAATTATTATCAAAGTTTAAAAGTATGATTTCAATAGCAACCTACACTTCCTTCAGTCTTTTCCTCTCCTCCTTGAACAGAACATCTGACCACATGTATGAGCGTAGACTCCCAGGCAACTGTCGTCCATGTAGACGTCCAGCCACGTGATCAAACTTACGAGGGTCCTTCTGTAGGATAGCGAGCACTGACTTGCCGATCTGGTCACTCTGGGCCCCCCACAGGGGCGGCGGGTCTCCATCTACCTTGTGGATGGACTCTGTGTTGGGGGAAACGAAGGGGGATAGTGAATTTCAGACTGCATGAGGTAAAATAATTAAGGGAATGGTGGACAGTTTGGCACAGATAATTTCCTTTGAAAAAAATGACAATGACATTGATATATTTTTACAAAACATTGGTTTCTAAAATGTGTATACATGGTTATGGGTATATGAAACTAGACTAAAATCTTTCATTTGCATTACTGTTTTTACAGAAAAATGCCTTTTAGTGCAAAAATGATAACATATGTAAGTCTAAGGGTTTGCTGTTTCAGAAATAAATAGTTATTTCTTAGTATTGTTGTAAACATGCATAACACCACCATTACCTGTTGTGACCACACACATGCAGTTAACACTGACCTTGAACCAAATAATTATGTGTTACATATTCATTGCTACAGACATGTTTGCAAAGAGTAACATCAAACAAAATCTGAATTTTTATTTTTAATAAATCTACAGATAACTTCAAGTCATTATTGTATGCTTTGACCTCAACTTGTGTACATTTTACTTCTATATCCTAAAATGTTGTAAGCAAACAATTACTGAGCAAATATTAATCACAGTTCTAACTAGCATACTAGAGATTGAAAATCAGACAAAAAACATTATCCGAAATTGCAGTCCGCCATTTTGACCAATTCATCCATTTCATAATCAAAAATGATTAAAAACTGGACAAAAAAATATGATCAAATATCGAAAACCAGTTTATTGATTTCATAATCAATACTGATTCATGTTAAAATGGTAAAACATATTGTACAATAGTTATCAAATTGTTTTATAAATTAAATTCCTGATCATTCAGTACACCAGTAATAGCCGGATAAGTTATAAGTTCATGCATTTATAGTCATGGAAAAGTCATGTTTTTGTAACCTTCAATGAGAAAAAAATAAAATACTATTATCAAAAAATATGCTGTTATTGCTGGGACCAATAACAAATCCTACTCCTAGGTTATTGTTTGCGATAATCAAGTTTTAAAAACTATAATCCATTATCACTGACTTCGGAGTTAAACCATCAATTTTGAACAAAACTTGATCATCCTTCATCTTGATCATCCTTCAATTCTAACTGTTGTAATTGTGAAAGCATTTGTGATGAACTAATAAGGCTATTCCATAAACAATGTGACATATAACATGTATATAATTCTGCAGTGAACATTATTGTATTACAATGCTAGCCAGTGTGTTCATGTTTACCTTCCTGTTTGTAAGCTACAATCAATAACACATACAAAACAACATGAATAGAACAGAACAAAACTTTATAACTTGTGCTATAAAGCATCTTCTCATACAAATATATACAACATATAAAATAAATTTTTATTCATGTGAACATCGTTAACAAGGTAGGCAATATTGACTATAATTAAGAAATACGGAAAATGTTCATTACTTTACTCTACTGAATAATTATGAAAATGCAAAAACTACGTTAGAAGTCCAGATGAAATTTTTAACACTTTCAACTTACAAGTGACCACATACTAGGGTTTTAGCCAGGTTTTCAAAAGGGTGCTGCAGAAAAAGGACAAGGTGCTAAGGTAGAAAAGGGCACATTGTGTCTGGGAGAGAAGAATTTGAACTTTATTAATTCACAAAAAATAGTAGGAATTGTGCCTAATTGGAGTAATAGTAGATTTCAACTGCCAAATATGAAAAATGTGCATGAATTTATAATAATATTTTAAGCTTTAATCAAGACATATGATTTTTTTGATTATCTTAGGCATTTTATTTTATTAAGGCAAGATGGAACAAATGCTGGTCTTTAAAGGGCAGAAAGGGGCTGCCAAAGATGGACAGGGTGCAGCACTCTTCTATAACTCTTTAGCTTAAACCCTGACATAAAAAGTACATATACATTGATGTATACATATGCAAAAACATCAGTAGAAAAGGTCACGTGTATATATGAGGACCACATGCTAAAACATGATATTTAAGAATCTTACTAATATAATATCTATCTGGCTATAACAAGTATGATATAGCTATAACTGACTATAAACTTAGGCTGAAGAACATAAGAAGTAAAGGTCAATATCATTTAAAAAGGTGGGGAAAATCAATAATTGATCAAACAACAAAATGGCACAGAAGAAAAAGTATCAAAATGAAATAAACTGGCGATGCAGCGGTCAAATTAATATATGGGTAAAAACATGATCAAGGTACAAAGTTGTTTTTTCCTCATATATATATATATTTAAATGAGAAGCAGCCAAGAGTACAAAACTGGATAAAATCTTTAAAAAAAATAGCAAAAGTAATTAAATAACACGCGTTTAAGGATACACAAGTTCTCCTCTATGTGTGAAAATTGAGCTAATGTTTCTTCTTATCATATACCCCACTTTAAATAAAGATTCTTGCATCTTGTATATTCTCAATGACAAAAAATTATTAACCCTATCAAGTTTTCTACAATGGGCTGCCGTGCCCACTACACCCTCTCACCTTTGATCGCTGCAGTGCTGGGTTTTCCCTTGCTGGAGGCAACACTACCGGAGCTTGCCGTCGACACACCACTGAGCTTGAGTCTGCTTGGGGCAGGTATCTTCACCTGGTATTTCCGCTCCATGTTTATCTGTTGCTTCTTCTGCTTCTATATGGGGTAAATTCACAACCATGGTAGGGTTATCAAGTTTCCTATTGGTATTATTTTTTTACATCTAAAAATGTTGTTGTATATTTCCCTCATTATTTTACTACAAAATTCTGCATGTTATGTATCAAACACTTTCTTATAATGGAAATGGTGCTTTTTAAAATAGACAGTTTTTAGTTAACTGTAACATTACATGAATGAGAGCATGGCTCCACCAGACCACTTATCGGAGGGTGTATATTACAGGTGGTCAACGTAATCATATAGATCATACCACCATGCGCTATTATTTATTGGCAAATATAATCTTCAATTGAATGGCAACAAGGAGCATTGTCTTAACTGCTGACATACTGTGAGTTCCTCCTCCTGTCTGAAGAGTTCCCGGTCCAGTCCTGTCTGAAACACCGTGAACGAATGCTGCAGGAAGGCAGAGTACTCTGGAGCTGGGTTACCACTGCAAAATATAAATGGTAGGATGAGGTTGTTGACAAGTAAAGGGTCATTTTAGGGTAAGCATAGATAAGTTTCCGTTAATTATTTATCTGCAAGAAACTTCATTATGTGATATCAAGTGATATTTTCTTATGGCCTCTGATTTGGACACAAGTTCTCAACCAAATCGTTGGTGGCTTAGATGAATAGACAAAATGTAGAAACAGGTATCTTCATAATTCAACCAAACTTTATTCTATATGCCAGCATATTGAAATTAATTTACTTGTAGTGCTCTTTGGGTAATTTAATAAAAAAATCAGACAATTTCAAAGGATTATATCATTTAAAACTTGAATAAGCCATTCAGAGACTGCTCAGTACAATCTATAACCAATTCAAGGTGTGACAAAACTGCAACAAGAATTTAACTGACGAGGGGTTGGGAGTTGTCATGTGCTCATATCCAACATCATTGGCAGCCTTGTACATCTGACTGTTCAGGTATGCCTGCGCATCACGTATCACTTTCGCTTTCTCCCCGGGGGTCATGGAGGGAGGCTCCTGGGGGGTAACAAAGTTATCATCAGCAAACTGAGTGGGAAAACATCATTTTTCTTACTCGACATCATTTCTGAATGCTTATCTTATAAATAATGATTGTCATTATGTTATTTTGTTTCCATCCATAAGCACAGGCCCTAAGTAAAGGCTTTCAGTGCTTACCTGAATTTCACCACACATCCAAGGACTTACGGCGTGCTGAAGGCAGATAATTAACAGAAGTCCTGCCTTATGAGTGAGAGCAGGGCCTCTACCCTACCAGCTAACTTTAATAATTAAAGCTCCCCACACACTCACTAGACCCATTGATAATAGCGTTCAGAAGGCACATATATATGGCGGTCATGCTCAAAAAGTGTGAGCACGGCTACTACCTTACAACCTAACAACTAACTTTTTTTAAGTACCCCATACTCACCAAGACCCATGGATTGCGGCGTGCAGATGGCAGGTATTTATCAGTGAAGTCCTGCCCAAGGAGTGAGAGCAGGGCCTCCTTCCTTTCCGGCTTTAGAAACTGCTTCTCCACACGCTGGGCCATAATGTATGCTATACGGTCCTCAATCTGGGAATACAGTGAAGCGGACATATCAGGATCACTGATGATAATAAAAACTTGATCAAATAAAATCTTTTTAAGTAAGTTTTCAATACTATGATTAGCTCAAGATTTACTTCCAGTATGTTCTCTATATATGTCATTCTTGCACAAATTATATTCTTTGTTCAGAACTCAAGATGTTACATGTACTCTTAGTTTACAATTCCATGTCCTTATAATTTTGTTTCACTTTTTTACAAGTAGATCTTGAATAAGGGCCTCAATTGTAGCAATAAACCCTTGAAAACCTAATGAGACCTGGTAAAATGTACAACACTTTTTTAACAGCATACCTGATGCCATGGGGCGTTGGGTAGGAGTGTCTGTTGGTAGGCAGAGTCCAGCCATTGAACCTTGTACGGCTCACGGTCTGCACGACTGTTCCTCAATTCATCCAGGTGAGCCATTGTATTTTTTATAAGCGTATGATTTGCGGTTCTTGGTTGAAGTTAAAATCCTTTACACTGATTACAGTTTATACTTTGACACTGTTTACAATTAATAGCTTTACACTGATAACACGCATAAAGCACACATTTGTATGTACATATCACAGATAGGGTGGATTTGGAATTCAAAACAAATTCAATCACATAATTAAAGGACTATACCAAACAACATATATAAAAAAAGATATCACAATAAAAAGGTACAAAATAATATATACATCCAGATACTATTTACAATTTAAATATTATGGAACATGTACACATCATCTGTATATATATATATAAGTCAATGTGAGCGAGATCTGAAGTAGTTTAGCATTCAAGTGAGCGCCATCTGTAGGTCTGGCGGACTCTCTCCGTAACAATGCTTAGCATGGGGGTCACGATAGGAGTTCTCATGTTGAACACTCTGTAAATACAGGAACAGATAGAAGTACAGAAGTAATAAAGTCTCATTATTACACTATATACCATCTTCAATCATCTAACTGAATGATAACTCTGCACATTTTCTTCTATGCTATATTTCAGATTACTGAATTTAGTTTAACCAGTATTAATTGTAGAAAATATTGAACAAAATAAATAAGCAATTGAGATACAGAAATGCATAACATACATACAAAATAATGAGTGATGAAATGCATAAACAGTGAGTAAATCACAGAATTGAGAATTAACCATAATTGGTTTTACTAAGTCTCTCCTCTGACTTTAAAATTGTGAATTTAGTTACTGTAATTACCTCGAACAATTACTGATTGTAAGTCCCAATTCTGAAAATAACTTTTAATAACAGGGAATGCATGCCCAGCTGGGTTAAGGGGTTTATATCCCTGTTGAATTTCTTACCTTTGAGGATGTTCTACACTTAGCGAGGCAGAGCTCAAACTGGTCAGAGGCTGAGACTATCAGCTTGTCATAAATCTGGCGGGCTTCCTTCAACACTTTCTCAAGCAGTGGTTGCTGTGAGGAAATAAATTATATATGTAATGATGATAAATTAATATACCAGTCACCATCAAGGTGATGGAAACATTATGATTATCCAGAGGTTGCAAAGACAATTCATCTAAACATTGTACCAAAATATCATTTCACAATAATCAGGCAACATAATTATGTTTACATTTTGTTGCATGTATTGTACATAAGGATAGCCATAAAATAATTCTTGATTTAAATATTTTGATCTACATGTACAAATAAACAAGAGCCGTCGTAAGACAGCGCGCTCGACTACGCCGCTTTGACTTAGGATACAATAACCATGTAATAATACCATGTTTGGTCTCTTTATGTCAAACCTAACTAAAATCATTTGATATATAAGGTTACTTTGATGCTGCCCTCCCACCAGCCTGCCCAAACAATGACACAAGTCATTCAAATAACTTGATTTCCCGTTATGAAAATGAGGTTAAGAATATGCAAATATGCCTTTCAAAGGAAATAAAATATAAAAAAAAATCAAGGGCCATAACTTGTATTTAGGCTGAAAACGGAGTTATGTTTCTTGTTGTAAGATGGTCGTAAATAATTTTGAATTTTATTAAGTGCATTTAATGAACGGTATAGAAGTTTTTTTTATTAAAATCCCAACTTGCCCTTAACTTTTACTTGACTAAAACTTTAACCTAAGTCAATCAGGAGCCATAACTTGTATTAAGGATATGGAGTTATGTAACCTCATTGGGTGATGGTCCTGAGCAATTGTGTGAAGTATTAAGTCAATTGAATGAAGGGTATAGAAGTTATTAAACAATATCCCAACCTGCCCTAAAACTTTAACCTAAGTTCCATAGTCAATCAGGGGTCATAATTTGTATAAAAGATAATATGGAGTTATCTAACCTCATTATGTGATGGCTCTGAACATCTGTGTGAAGTATTAAGTCAATTGAACAAAGGATATAGAAGTTATTAATAAATATTCCAACTTGCCCTAAAACTTTAACCCAAGTTCCATAGTCAATCAGGGGCCATAATATGTGTAAAGAATAATATGGAGTTATGTAACCTCATCATGTGATGGCCCTGAACAACTGTGTGAAGTATTAAGTCAATTGAATGTAGGGTATTGGACTTATAAGTGAAATCCCAACTTGCCCTAAAACTTTAACCGGACGCCGACGCCGACGCTGGGGCGAGTAGTATAGCCCACCTATTCTTCGAATAGTCAAGCTAAAAATCACAATTTCCATAAAGTAAAATTTTTCATGTTCAACAATACAAATGTAAACTAGAAGTGACGCAATGCGACGAAACCTATGACTTAATTGTTTAAAAGACCAATAATAAACACAAACGGTTACATAGTAAGTACCTTTTCTGGATGTAAACAACAGGACACACAGTGTTCATAGAACATACAACAGCCGTTAGCCTTGCACGATGAGCAATTATACTGACTGGCTGTACCCTCACAGCACCCTCCTGATGTCAAATCCCCACGCGAACAAACATATCCTGCAACAATCAACATTTTAGAATAAGTCTACAAAAGAATAAGTCTACAAAAAAAACATATCAAGTCATTGAACTTCTTTGGATCATCAAACAAGAGTTCTAACACATCTACCGGTAACTGACTTCAGGAATGCTCCCAAGCAACACTTTAAATACCAATTTTCAGATAATCTGCAAATATCTGACCAAAGTAAGGCTCACAAGCTTGTACTTATTTCGACCACTGTCATGATAAAAAATGCTACATGTTCTAACGTGAATAAAAACTTTTTTTCTTGAATGAACAAAACTCCATCACATTTTTTGTAATTGCAGACCAAAAATGAAAGTATATTTTGTAAGTAAGAACCACAAAATATTTTCCATACTGTTCCATACCCCTTTCATCAACAATGAGCTGACTGCCTTGGACGGAGTTTCTGCAGGTGGTAATGTTTGCAGTTTCTACATCGCTTAGTCTCGGGTGCCACTGGAATGGTTGTCTTAGCAGAGTGTGTTCAACATCATATGCCCCTGATGTGGGAATGTGTACCTATATCAGAAATATAAACTCAATTTCAAAATTTGAACCTTACCAGTACAATATCATACATATAAAAGCCAACTTTTAGAGTTCTTTTAAATGTACATTTCTTCATTTGCATTTTTAATGCAAAACGCATAAGTATTGTTTGGGCCCAGAAGAGATTTTACAAGCTTTGGCCTTCAGGCTTGTTTATTTCGCCCAGACTGGGCTCAAAACGTATGACCTGAGGTTTTTAGGGTATGGCTGGAATTTTGCTGGAAATTTTCAGATAAAAATTGCAGCAAATAGAAGGGGGCTTCTTGGTATATGGGATATATAAACTGACAAGCAATTAAAACGTAATGAAAAAGTCAAAATCTTGTTCTTAATCAAAGAGTTTGAATGATTTCTAGCAACCCATATCAATATTGGAGATAAGGCTGATCAGCTGAAATTAGCAGGAAACAGTGTTTTATTCTTGTACAATAAAGTCATTTTAACTACGTAAAATGACTTCTTGATTGAGAAAATAAGTCCTTAATTTTGGGAAAATAAGATCATGTTAACGTACAATTACTTCATTTAAGCACATCTTTTACCCTATTAATAGACAATTTTTGTATTATTCAAAGTCTAGAAATATTACAATGATATAATCATAATAGTAAATACATTGCATTTAATTTACAATTTGAGCTTTTTACTGTAGCTTTATTTACTATTCCTATCATTTTTGCAGGGGAAGATAAATTAGAATGTGTTTTTTTGTAATGTTTTTAAAAAATTTAATATCTTGATTGAGGTAAATTATGATGCTTGTTTCACTATTTACGAAAACAGCCTGTAAACACCAGTGAATATTCATGAACAATATCACTGGAAACTAAATGATCAGGGAATGTTAGGCGTCACAATGTAAGGCCTATCAAATTATTAATTTTTTGGTCCTGTTTCCCGACCAAACCAAGTTTTTTACCATTGGAGAGAGTTTAACCGTATGTTGTTCTTCTTCATGTAGCATTTTTATATAGCACTCTACTTCATGTTGACCCAGACAAAATGGCTACTCCTATGATATTCAGACACAGCTTTACCTAAAAATTAGACATACCCACTCTTTTTTTGTGGGGAAGTGTAATTGAAAAGAAAAATAATTAAGCAATTAAGTATTAAATCATTTTATTTTTCTTAAAGCAGGAATGCAAATGTAATAAAAGCATTTACAATTCCCTTTTAAGTTCTTATAACAATTACATTGCTTAACATTACGAAAAGAAATTAAAAGTGACATTCTTATTCAAAATTAATACATACACATGTACGGTATAACAAAACATACATTTTGACTGATAAAACATTTAACCTCTTACTAAATAATCTAAATAATGCATTTTATGGAAAATATTATTTACTGATAACAAGATTGTAACCGTGTCTTAAATAGCAGAAAGCGCAAAAATATTAAATGATTGGTGAATGCTAAAAGATTTATTGTGGTCTACTATAGTCTCATAAGGTAGAAATGCCATGTTTTATGCTCATTTCTTTCAAATTAAATTCGGTATGATACTATCCTTCATAAGAACCATTGTTTTCGACATTTATTCATCTTTATTTTAATATTAAAGCATTATTATTAATTGTGGTAAATCTTGTTTGGGAGTAAGAGTGTATCTTTAAAGAAACAGTTTTTTTTCATCATCTCAGACATCTCTGGCGATGAAAAATGTACATTTCATTAAACAAGTATTGTACTGCTTTTTGTCTGCACCAATTATTCACCCACCCTGTCAATCCCTTGTTCCATTATGATTGTTTTTCATACATATGATTATTTATGTTCAATAGGAAACCTTATACCTTCTCTGAAAATGAGCAATTTATCAACAATATTGCAATTTGCACCAGATTACACCACATTTTTTTCCAGCGGGGATTATAAGTTTAAACCACTCAACAAAAATGAAAATATTTTGCCCCAAAAATACTCCATTAAACAGAGCAAAATGCTCAATTTTATAGAAAATACATTTAGAGGGAAATATAGAATACTTTCTTGTCTGTTGGAACATTTTTTTTTTCAAACAATCCTCGTAAAGTACACTCTTATTTCTTTGGATTTGACTGATTGAATTCATTCTAAAAATAAAGAATTAAAACATACCAGAAGGCAAGTAGTTCTGGCACACTTTTTGAGGTTTTATCGAGATATTCTCCTGATTTTTGAAGATATTTAAATATTTGTTTTAATAATAAACTTAATCTCTACTTTTGATGAAATAATGCAAAATAAAGGGAAATTGAATATCAAACTTAACTCCATTGTAGGTTAGAAATGAGGTGTTCAAAAGGGGTCAAACTGACATGTGTAGGTTTGATAGAAGTAGTTCTCGAACGCTTTTTTAAACATTATCAACAAAACCGGGAATCCTGCCATTAACCTTTTTTATTCATTTACTTTGTTTAAAAGAGAATTTTATAAACCAGTAAATAATAGATTATATTCTTTTGTCATTTAATGATTATTATAACTATATATACAAATGTACATAAGACATCATTGGTACCAGCCAGTAACAAGGGTATCTATTTTTCACATGTTTTGAATGTAAATATTCAACTAAAAATGAATTTTTTCCTAACATTATCAAGTGCCTGGTTATTGTCAATCAGGTGCTTCACCATGCTTTAAATGCTTGACATTTTTCATCAGGTCATGAGTATTTCAAGTGAAATTCTAAAATTTTCCAGTTGCTTACAAAATCACATTTAAAATCAGCTGGGAATCACAATTGCAGTGCTTGTTAGTGTTGTGCCGATGATCGATTTTAATCGACAATTGATCGGAAAGGCATACGTAGGCGACAATCGATAGTGAAATTTGAACAATCGATTATAGAAACAAGGGACGTGCCCGCTACCGAATAATTTACTTATTTCTGGTTAATGCTAGTTTATGTTGAAATGTTCAGGTCTTACTATGTTATGTTATTTACTCATATTCTTATCAAGTCAATTAGTCACTACAGTACCTTATTACAAATTTTTTTTGTAATTTAACTGCTTAAGGATTGGGTTCTCAACTTCTCATGTTTGTGTTTTAAAAGTTATTTTTAAAACATGTTATCTTTTACTTCTAACCATGTAAGAATTTAGTTTTACCAGTTTTCGGAAAGAAACTGTTCCTGTAAAACAGAAACTGTTCTTGTAAAACATATAGAATATTCAACCGCTTGTTGTACTTGTTACTGAATGATTATTAAAAAAGAAATTGAATCTTAGTGTTTATTTTACACATGTTCACAATACTAAATTGAAGACAATAATTAGAGCCTGTGGTCTCATGTTCTGTAATAGTAACTTGTAAACACTAAAAGATTCATGTTCATGTAGTCGCTTTCTGAATATATAATATTAATTTATGTAAAGAAATCTACAAACAATATTGTAAGGGAACATTGGTGCTTAAAACTGGTGCATGCATTGTATATGTTTGCCTTAAATTTGATGAGCAAAGATAATTGAATAATTATTAAATCAATTTATTATCGATCATTGATCGGTTTCATAAACTGATTATCGATAGTAATTTTTCTGTCCGATTCCCAACACTAGTGCTCGTGCAAAAAGCACATCATAAAATACAGGCAACAGTCAGGTGAGAACATTTTAACCTTTTTAAGTGCAGATGATATTATACATGTCAAAATGTAACAGTCGGCTGTAGGCGGCGGTTGTGCGTTCATAGTATAACATTCCGTTATAGACTTGGTTTACTTGGTTGATAATATGCAAATTGGCAAAGCATGGGCTCTGTGTGGATTGAGAATTTACTGTATAATTATAAAGACCAGCGGACCCCTTCAGGGTTGAGCATGCTTTTCTCTGAAGGGATCTGTTGCGTCTTTGACGTCGCACATTACAATAATATGTAACTTCCGAAATGAGACAAAAATTATGAACGTCCCAAGAACAAACGCTGTTTGAGAACCACTTGCCTACTGGTTCATTATAAATCTTAATATATATTTTCAGATATGGGGCATTATTTTCTCCTTGTGAAATCATATTTGAAAATATTCGAACTTTTAAGAGTTATTCAAAAATAACTTCCATTTTCTGGCGAAAAGGGATCACATCATCATCATCTGAAGTGATCGCTTCACTCAACTTTTCAGACACAAATAATTTTTAGATGCCTCCCAGTCTCACAAGGGCTGACTGGAACCCCACAAGAGAAGGCTGGTTGACTATGTTTGATGTTAGATAGTTCCAGTGAATGATGGATGCTGGATAAGCCATCATAAGGCTGTGTAGATTTTTCTAACTGAGAGCTAGGTAAATAATTCGTTGTGCCTCTTGTGGAGTTTAATGATTGTCCAAGTGTGTATGTGTGTGTTGCATATGTCAACATGGTAACTGATGATACTGTAGAGCATAAACGAAAAAGACTAATTGTTGGGAGACAGGTACGAATACAAAGGGTACGAATACTAATTCACGAATTAAGACTATATGTTTATTACATCATTTCAAATATGAAAAACTGCTTGTTTTTTACCTGTTCTAGTGATCTAATAAGCAAAAACAAAACGAAAATAAACGCAAATAAGGCCAAAAACCATCGCCTACGGAAGGCTCTGATTCTCAACATTGGTATTTTGACAACATCAAAACATTGGGAGTTACGAATTTTTAAAATAAAAGTATTTAAATGTTGAAAATTATAATATGAGAGTTTCTTTCATTTTTATCATTGAGAAAAAATACTTTGAATAGTACAATAAGAAAGGCATTTTTTTAATACGAAACTTTTTATTCGAGATGAAGATTACATACGACCAATATCTTCAGAGAGCACAAACTCAACGCCGCGGTTACTTCCCGTTTAAGGTAACCCATGACCAAATAAAAGATTGCATGGGGATGTTTCAAGTGTTTCCGTAATTTAATATCTATAAATTAATATGAACGGCTCATGCTTTTTATTGGTAAAATGCATTTTTTGCATTACGAAATAAAGTGTGTCAAATCATTAGGAATGTTAAAACTAAGATAGTAATAGCTGGAACCCTTCAGCAAATGTTGATATTTGCTTGAATATCGTCTTTGAAAACCACAATTTTCATTAGCTTTAATAACACTTATTATCACTTAATAACGGCTATGTTGTTGTGCGATTGATTGCTTCACAGTGTCACGTGATATTATCAAGTTTCAAAGTTAACTGGCAGATCGGCATCAAATAGCCGTTGGCCATTAACAACATAAGTATGGCAAAAGGATAGCTCAACTATGGAGAATAACGATATAATAATAAATATACATTATGTAATTAAATATCACAATATAAATTGTTAAACATTTAAACGGAAAATACATAAATAAAAAAGCTTTACATTAGGAGCATTGCTATTGTACAATAAAAGTTTTTCTTAAATTCGCGGCCTCTTTAATGTAAATTGCTATCTTAGTTGTTCTTCTGCCTGACATTAGTCGTTAAAATATATCTAAACTTGGCTATGATATTTTACCTAGGTTTTATAAGCGTGTGTGTAGTTTACTACAGCATGATACAAATGGTATTCATTTTCAGTTACATATTAGCGTTATAGCATTTGCATAGTTTGTTTTCTCTCGCAATACCGGTATATCTTCCGACTTCGATTTCTTACATGTGAGCAGATAACCTCATGGAAGAAAAATGTTTGCGTAAATTATCATTTCCAATTTTATCAAGATATTCTTCGCATTCATTTTTTTTAAATGAACAATATGTATCTAATTTAGTCATGCTATTTATCGGTCCGCGCCAGTCTTGGATTAACTGGTCACGGAGTCTAGCTTTTAAGAACGAAAAGTATTCGGCATTTACATCAAATTTAAGTTATCAGTATTTTTTTTTTATCCTAAATGATTTATAATAGATTTCATCTTAGTCGCCCAGCATCCTTGCAAACGATAGATAATGGTATTTCTTCAAATTCATCGTAAACAGCATATAGTTAGGAGTTTGTTTTTGACACAAAGTGAATGCTTCAAAAATCTAATTTGCAGTTTATCAACTTCTTTAAAATTATAAACTCCACAGACTTTTGACCCGTGTACAAGAACAGGCACAATCATAGTTTTGGACAACGCTAACTTGGTCTTAACAAGTAATTTGACTCGATCGAACAACATCAGGAGACTATTATTTGTCCAAAGGGCTTGAACATGTAATATCTTATCAGCACTAGACATAGTGCCTGAGTACATAAAATTAATACCTAAGTACGTAAAATTATCAATAGCTTCAATAATCTCATTATTTATAAATAACTCAATATTTCTAATTTGCTTCCTCTTTTCAAATATACATATTCTTGGAACTCACATTGTATCTGTAATACCAACTTTGTTATGATACTAGTCAATTTATGTTATATACCTTATGTTACTTACATTACACTTTAGATTTGGTGACCTATAGACCCAACGGGTCGGGTGCAAATGTTTGTATATATGTTATTACTACTCTGTTTGAATTGCACATGTCACAATAATAAACAATTTACTTACTTACTTATTTACTTTATACAAACTTTTGTTTTATAAACATTAATTTTTCAAACCCCATTTGATAGAGTAATGATAAATAGAGTTAATCTGAGCCGGGAGACTGGCTGCATCAGTAGTAAAAAGCACAATATCATCAGCAAAGAGAATCATATACATAGATAGCAGTTCAAGGTCTTTAGTACAGAGTGAGTTGATATCAATATTTTCATATAATTCATTTATAAATAATGTAAACAAAAGGGGATATTATGGCGCCCCCTGTTTTAAACCGACTGTTACATCAAACATTGGAGAAAAGCTATTATCTCTAGCTATTTTTTTACAGGATTGGATGTCGCTTTAGATACACTTAATCATGTTGATCATTTTACAGCTTATACCTGATTTAATCAATTTTACCCATAATGCACCTCTATTTACTGTGTCAAAAGCTCTTTGGTAATCTATGAATGCGCACCACAGTTTGGAACCATTGTTAAGAGTTTGTTGTATAGTAGTGTGTAGTAAGAACATTGTATCAGATTATCAATGTATTTAGAAGATAAAAATATCCATCACCGTTATAAGTACAGGCTCTCTATTTTTTTTCTTGACTTTACAGGCGTGGTTTCGTACCCCACTAATTTTTTTTTTTTTACTAAAGTTGTATTTTTTCTGTAATTTTGATAATATAGAGTAATATATAAATGATGCATGACCGAGAAACTATTTTTGGTCTAAAAACATGAGCGATACCCTTTAAATCCGAAAAGGTACAATCTGGGAGTAGGATTAAATTTGTTATTGATCCCATGTACATCTGTATACTTTATTTTCTCCTCTATTAAATATTTAAAATTGAAAAGTTTAAATAATGTATATGTTAGTACAAATAAAGGAAAAACATTTTAAAATCTAAACTAACGTACTAACACCATTATTTCAATATAATTTATATAGTAGCATACATACTGCTTATGTTTTTTGCTCTAAAGATATCTATCTTACATAGATCATGCAAGAACTAAGACAAACTGGTGCCATTAAGGTTGCATGCACCCAAGGGACTCAAATAAGTGGGACAGTAACAATCACGCTTATCAGTCTAGCACTGTAATTAGCGCAATCACTTCTCATATACATGTTGGCGACCCGGGTTCGATCCCCGGCTTGGGCGCAAAAGAGTTTGGTTTGTGGTCGCCAAGCCGGACAAGTGGGTTTCCTCCGGGAACTCCGGTTTCCCCCTCAAGATTATAAAGACCACACTCTTGAGTAACATCATGCCAACGAGAGTGATTAATATAAAGTTTAAATCTCGCTACTGTAAAAAACAAACAAAAATAATTCAAATGAAAGATGCACTCTTACTCCCAAATAAGATTTACTACAAGTAATAATATTGTTTTAATATTCATAAAAGGATGAATAAATGTCGAAAACAATGGTTCTTATGAAGGATTCCGAGTTTAATTTGAAAGAAATGAGCATAAAACACGGCATTTCTACCTTATGAGACTAAAGTAGACCACTGTAAATCTTTTAGCATTCACCAATCATTTAATATTTTTGCGCTGTCTGCTATTAAATACACGGGTACAATCTTGTTATCAGTAATTCATATTTTCCATAACATACATTATTTAGTAAGTAGTTAAAGGTTTATCAGTCAAAATTGATGATTGTTATACATGTGTATGTATTGATTTTGAATAAGAGTGTCACTACGCGGGCCCTTGTCTTATCTATGAGGCTGATTGACAGTATTCGGTAATTCAACTTCGCTAGAAATGACCAGCACACGTAGCATAAATGCACGTGTAGGACTGAGCTTGAAATTAGAGATGTATTCGTTCCGAAAAGGTGAGAGGCTAGCACCCACTCCAATCGAAGTTTATAAAGGTCACTAATGTCATATAACCTTACATAACGTCCTACGTCATAGTCGCATTCTATGTATGTATCAAGTTTATACAAGATACTATTTCACCACCCAAACTATCATATTATTCACGGTTTGGATATATGTATGTTTTCGCTAGAATTGGTGCCAGAAATGAAATTGTCTATTTTGGGCAGGGAAAGTTTTGTATGTAATTTCAGTGTTTCGAATGTGTGCTCGTCGATTTCAGCCCTGCGTTCAGTAAAAGGGTTTGCTGCTATAAACGTTGGTTTGCAATTTGCATGTTTAGCGCTGCATTCAGTTAAGGCTAACTAGAGATGTTTGCGGCTTACGTTTGCGTTGCAGTGTAAGAGCTGTGGTGCAGTAGGGATAACGTAAGCTCATGGCTAGGTATTTTCTGCCTCGGCGTCGTTGAACTACACGTATAATTAATGTTTTAGATAGACGTTTAATATGCTCGAAGTGTAAAACCATCAATTATGCCGCGGTATCTAAAATATACGCACTACATGTATTTACGCATAAGTACTGAATCCAGAGTACTGGGATTTGCCTTACATATAATTTGCATCTTGTAAGAGTTAGACAGATGACAATAACTCTTGTTAGAACCGACTTAGATCTTGTATTAAAGGCTATTTTAAGCCTTCTATAAGTACCCCCCCCCCCCCGCCCACCCCCCCCCAAAAAAAAAAAATAAAAAAAATAAATAAAATAAATAAATATCGAAAAATCCTTGTACAATACACAACTTCAGTGTTTTTAATACTCTTTATTGTCTTTTGGTGTCTATCAGATCTCCGACCTGAGTGTCCTGCTGTGCAGTTCTGAATGTTTTATTTTAGCAATGGACAATACATCTTGTCTTTTAGCTGTTGTTGTGGGTTTTTTCCAATACTAACAGAAATATTATTATTGCAAGGCCTTGGACTAAAAAACATACAAAACTTTCCCTTCCCATCAAATGGACAATTTCATTTCTAGCACTTTTTTTAGAATAAAAATAAGATATAATAAACAATATGATTTAATCATGACGCTTCACAATTTCGATATAACAATGGTGACCATGCATTTAAAGTGGTTTTAAATATATATGTTTTATCATTATTTAAAAAATTATCACTCGTATTTGTTTATTAGTTACAATGCCAGTTATATGCTACTTACTAAGTGGAATTTGCCAATCATAACAAGATAACCTGTTTAACCTAGATAATATTGTAAATGAGTCGTGTGTTATGTTTGTTTATAATATGATGCCTATGTTTTAATGTGTTTCCTTCTTTAAATAAAGGTAACAAGTGGCAGTTCTGGGCACTTTCAAGCCTGCTTTTAGCCTTATGATATTTATCTCCTTGGTTTGATGAAAATTGTAAAAAGAACAAGGATTTATTTCTAAAAGCCAAGCGTTTATTGTCCTCAAATAATGTGATATAAATAAAATTGCATTTCTTACTACACGGCGTACTTTTGCTGCAGCCAAAAGAAAATCTAAAGGATTATTTTATAGCCAAGAAAATTTAACGTTGTCTCAAATGAGTAAATCTTCTCCACGCAAATTTTGGAATTATATTAAAAAAATCAGAAATACTTCAAGCAGCAATAACTCTGTTGATGCTGATGATTTTTTTAAAACATTTTTCCAAAATATCAAATTGTACTGAAGGGCAATTTAATAGGAATGATCTCGATTTTGTTAGAAATGATACTTTGAATATGACAACTCGACTGAGCTATTACAATTGAAGAGATTAGTAAAACTATTAAACTGAACTCCCGTTACAAGTCATGTGACTTTGATAATTATGTAGCGGACTTTTTCATAGATGCGAATGATTTTATTTGATCATATCTTTGTACTACCTTTAATTATATATATGACAATTGTGTTTACCCTAAATCTTGGTCGAAGGGTCCCTATATTCAAGAAGGGAAATAAATCTGACCCTGCTAATTACAGAGGTACTACATTAGTTAATGTTACTTCTAAAGTATTTTCTTTAATTTTGAGGAATAGAATAAAAAGCTGGTGTGAACTGAATAATAAGTATAGTGATTGCCAGTTTGGTTTTCGTGATAATCATTCTACTGCTGATGCCATTTTTCTTCTACACGCTATTATCATAAATGTATTAAACAACAAGTCAAAGCTTTGGTGTGTATTTATTGATAACCAGCGAGCCTTTGATACGGTAAATAGAGATGCGTTATGGATTAAGTTAATACAAACAGGAATTAGCTGTAAAATGACCAACATGATCAAATGTATTTATAATGACGTACAGTTATGTGTTAAAGTATGCTCTGCTGGCGAATTGGAATTTGGTCAATTTTTCGATGTAACCGATGGTCTGAAACAAGAAGAACCACTTTCTCCTCTTTTATTTATATTGTTTATAAATGACGTCTTGAGAATTTAAATTTTCAAGCCTTTACTACTAAGAATTTAGAAATTTTATCATTGTATATGATTTTATTCGCTGATGATATTGCATTATTTACTACAGATCCAGCAAGTTTACAAGCCCAGATGGATGCTATTCACCATTATTCTGTTAAATGGGGATTAAAAATCAATGTAAATAAAACTAAAGTTTGTGTTTTTGAAAAACGGAAGCAAGCTAGAAATGTGCAATTTTATATTAACAATGAATTGGTAAATATAGTCGATAACTTAAATTATCTAGGTGTCAATTTTCACTATACATGCAATATGTCAAATGCAGTAAAAATGCTAAATGATCAAGCCCTTAAGGCCTACCATAGTCTCTTGTCATTGTTTGACAAAGTTCATCTCGATATTAAAACTAAATTGTCTTTGTTTGACGCTATGTTTGTTCCAAATTTATTGTACGGATCAAAGGTATGGGGGGGGGGGGTTTATAACTTTAAGGAAGTTGATAAGCTACATATTAGATTTCTGAAATATATTTTGGTGTAAAGCAACACACCCCTAACTCTGCTGTATATGGTGAACTTGGTAGATTTCCTTTATCCATTGTATGCAAGGAACGATCTGATAAATTTTTGTTAAACATTATAAAATATACTTAAGGAAAACTTTTCTGTTAAAAATTATCTTGTACATATTAAAAATGACAGACTAAGAAAATATATGACCTGTTTTAGAATATCAGCACATTATCTTGAAATTGAAAATGGTAGATATTTTGGTACTGCCAGAGCTGACAAAAAATGTAAATGTTGTTCTTCAAATATGATAGAAGAGGAGTACCATTTCATGTTGTGTTGTACTCTATACACTAGATTGAGACAAATATACTTAGGCAACACCTCCTGGCCTTCTATAAATATGTTAAAATCTGTATTACTAAGCAAATCAACTATTAAGTTACTAAATACTGTAAGATTTATCAAATTTGCAATGGAATTAAGAAAATCTACCCTGGAACTTTAACTAAAATTTACTGATAATAATTAAGAATATAATTATGATTTATAACTTACCTGTCTGATTATTATATTGTTGTTTTTTGTGTCTTTTTGAATTGTGATCTCTACTGTACTATTTAATCTTTGTGTTTGTTTATGTTATCACCATGACCATGTGTTTAATGGCCATAGGCATTTGTATGCCGAATTTTGCCTATTAACTTTGAAGTAGAAGTTTATCTTACCGAAAATGTTTCGCGAGTATTAACTAGATAGCTAGATAATTATCCCGAAAATTAAGTGGTTAACAGAACAGACAGAACAGAACAGACATTTTATTAAGACTTATACTAACGTACATTGTCTAATCACATATAATAATTCACTTAAATAGGTCATGTGTTTGTACAAGGTAAGTTTAAAAGTTGAACAAATATTTGTGTTACAGGAGCGTTATGCAATTATAATTAACTACTATAAGGTATAAATTTGTAAACGCAGTAGTGTAACAGCTTCATAAACAGGCTATAAAAGAGGATGAACAGAGTTATGTATCATTGTTTAGAATACAGTTACGGATACATAGTGATTCCTTAACGTATTTACAGAGATTAATAAGCTCAAATCTATTAACAGAGTTTAATAGTTGGTGATATTTAAACACGGAGGGGCGAACATAATAATGACGTTTAATGTATTTCTGTCTTATAACTAAATAACATGGGCATATACATACAAAATGGTATTCATCTTCAATATCAAGATGGTTACAACACATAGCGTTCATTACGCGGTGTATTATTTCGTGCATATCGTCCAGTTTGTATCCTTAATGGATGTACAGATAATCGTAATCTACAAATATAATGTCGGTATTTCCTTGGTAATATATTCAGATATTCTTCATACTGGAATGCATTTTTAAATACCGTATACATATCAAGAACAGAGCTATTAGATAATGAACCATGCCATTCCTGCATAAATGTATCTATAACTCTACATTTAAATTCGTGAACAAATGTATTTACGTTTACATTTTATACATTATCAAATATATGTGTAAAACCATAATCATTAAGAAGTGTTTTAACATTGGTAACCCAATTGGAATATCCTTTATTACTATCAGCTACTGCTTGCAGATATACAACACTTATCAATATATTATTAGTGTTAGCTATTTTCAACCAGTACCTAATTATACGTATGTATCTAGTAATATATAAGGGATATCTACCTAATTCTCCGTATACACTAGCAGTACAAGTGTTGATTTTAACATGTAATAATCTTTTACAGAACTTCAAATGAATACGTTCTATTTCTTTCGATTTAGTATAACCCCATATTTCACATGAATAGTTTAATATAGACCCTACAAAGGCGTCAAACAACTGACAAAATATATGAGGCTTTAGATCATACTCTTTACATTTATACAGTAACACATTTAAAGCCTTTAGAGCTTTTCCAGCTAAATATTCTTGGTTTAATGCATAATTACCAGTATAGTTAAAACAGTTCCTAGGTAGTTAAAATCGCTAACGACTTCGATGTTTTGGCCATCATAGATCCAGCTTTCATGCGGTAATAAACGTCCGCGCTTACGAAATACCATAATTTTGACCCCAAGTATTACAATAGGTATTAAGTAAATCCAATTGATGTTGAGTTTCAGCCGGTGTCTTCCCTAAAATGGCCATATCATCGGCAAACAGTAACATATTTAATACAACTTCATTTATGTTTATACCAGAATTAACGCTATCTTGTAAAAACAATTCTAGGTCTTCGACAAATAGTGAAAATAATATTGGGGACATTACCTCCCCTTGTCGTAAGCCAACTGCATAACTCAAGTATTCTGAGTATGATGAACATGATTTTACACAAGATTTATTATTCTGATACATATCTTTCATAACATTCAATATTTTCCCTTGAATACCAAATTTATATAATTTCAACCACAGCGCATTTCTATAAATAGTATCAAAACACTTCATCGTATCAACAAATATAACGTACAATCGTTTATTTTCGTTCATATATTTTTTAACTAAATACGTAAGTAAAAATATAGCGTCGACAGTCGATCGACCTTTACGAAATCCGAATTGTGCGTCCGAAATAATATTATTGTTATCGCATATAAATTCAATGCGTTTATTTAATACAGTCGTAAACAATTTTGAAAAGCAACTAACTAGAGTAATACCCCTATAATTGTTAACATCATTTACACCGCCTTTTTTATGCAATGGTACAATAATCCCTTCTGTCCATTTATCCGGATAACAACCGGAGTTCAAAATACAGTTAAATATATCTCATATATATGTGTGCAGCAAGTATGTCGGCACATTCAATAAAATATTCATTTAACATGCAATCATTACCATTGGATTTACAACGGTTTAATGCTTTAATAGCATTCTTCACCTCATCAATAAGTAGTATAAAACTAGGTGGAGCGATCTTTATAAAATAAAGATTTGGCTCCTTTTGCTGGGGAGCGATCTTTGCTTTTTGCTATCGTATATGGTCTATGGGAAATAACTCGTACAATGGAGTACATAGGTGTATACAAGAGTGATGTACCTGTGAACAATGGATTCTCGGTTTAGTGTGTCATATGAAGATGGGGGGGAGGGGCGTACTTTTGTCGAGAGCCGTTACGGGTGATATGATATGGTTTAGTCATTGTTTTTTTATAAATGAAACGGTTGTTTATGTTTTGGCTTCATTGATGCCGAGTTTGATCTACCGTCAGTACTACGCGGTGTCAGTATAAACACAATATTTGGTGTATGGGAAATAACTTTTACATACGAGTACATGTGTCTTGTTTTTAGAGCATTATTTTCACTTTACTTACTCATAAGAAGAGAAACATTATATAAGCTTTTAGTTTTTCAATTTTGTTTTTAATGAAATGCTTAGTTATACCTATTAATATGTGTGCATTATTGTGTTTTGTATATGTGCTTACATATGTTTTAAAAGGTTTGTATTTACTTAATAAAAACAGCTCAAACTAAACTTGTTTTGGTTATACAAGTGCGTGTTAGACATGACATACTTTTAAAAGTATATTCGACCTACTATTAAAATAATTTAAATATTATCTGATATTTCACACGTTTTCGGAAATGACTTGTATTATAAAATTAATTTATGAAATAGCGATACTGACATTCATAATAATTGTGGGTCATGTATCATTACTAATCTGAGTTCCAAATCAGAAATATATGTAAATTATATTACTGTTTATGAAAAGCGTTATTATATCATTAAATAAAATTGTATAAGTTAAACATTATATGGTATAATTTAAACATTACATTACCATGAGAATTAAACATCTTCGTTAGATATGAAAGTATTACATTTTAACATACCATCATTTTGAAAAGTCACTATGATAACCCTTTTTTAATTGAAAAATAAAATTGTGTTATGATTACTGGATGTCTCACATTTATGATTTTTAACCTATATATTTTCATCAGTCTACATTTAACCTTTGTTAAGTGAGGATGGCTAACCAACATTTTAGCATTGTGTTAACACAGCTTTTAAAGTGCCAGGTGGAAAACAGCCTGCTTTGCCACAAGGTGTGTTTTTGTTGTTGTTTTTTTACGATTTATCAACTTATTTATTATATTAGAATTAAAATATCGTTTACGTTATTTTTTTTTATTTTTTTTTTTAGGAAAGACAATTACTCAGTAAGCTAGTTTTAGTATACCTAATATGACGATATTAAATTTGTGGGAATTTTGATATGTTTATCTTTTTTTTTTTTATCCGATTTGGTATTTGGTGGTTTGCCTCTTTAAGTTGTAAGCTTTTTATTGTAACTTTTTAGAATGCTGCCTTAGAAAGAGAGATTGGTTCTTTGTGATTATAATTTGCTTTACTGAATTATTTAACAATTTCAAGTTATTTTTATTTTACTTCATGTGTGACATTTGAAAACCCAATTTGTTATGTCAAGACAGAATTAAGCCATAATGCATTGAAATACACACATTGACCAATTTAAATTTACAAGTAGGAAATTGTTTCGCAAACCACAACCAGATTCTTAATGTTTATTGCTCTTGTTTTTCAGTTAGAAACCGTGAGATCTCAATTATTGGGGATCCAACAATATATGGAAACTCAAAGGGAAAAGGAGAGGTGGGTTTTTTAAATATTTTTATTAAGGATGATACCTTTAGGAAATATAACATCTTTTTAAATACAACAACTTAAATCAAACTTAAAAACAGTCAACAAACATTAACGTGACAATAAACTTTTGTTTTAAAAAATACCCTTTTATACCGAATAATACTGTTATTGATAGAAAATTGACAAAAATGGATGTGATTGATTTTAGAATTAATGAAAAAATATTTACATTGGTAAAGGATGTAAAATGAACATGACAATGTTATGAGGTAAAATGTTGACATGCAAAAAAATATATGATGGGATATATGAGGTAGAATATATACGACATACAAAATATATGAGGTAGTATATGAGATTATATTAAAAACAGAATAGATACTAAACCGTATAAAATAAGGTTATCAAAGTAAAAATACCTATGATAATTATTTTTACATCCACAAATATAAAATACATGAAATGTGATTCTATTGCAGTATCCAGAAGAACAAAACCCGAAATGTCTATCCGGTATGTAACAACATGTTATATTGAAAATAGAAGTTCAAAATTAGTTTTCAGTTAAAAAAAAAAAAAAAAAAAATGGATCATACATGAATACAAGATTAAATCAAGAGCAAGTTGGAACTAACACTGTAACTATGCATATGTATAACAACAGAAATAACACTAATGAAAAAAACTAACAATAGGAACAAAATAATACAACATATAATTTTAGTTTTTAAACCTAAATAAACGATCACGAAAGGTAACTGACTAGAGAAGCAGTCAATAGTTACATTGGCGTTTGATTTGAATTGACAATTTTCTGAGTGATATCTCGAGCAGAGAAAATCTGTGACACCGCGTAAGACAACTAACTTGAATTGAGCTTATTATCGGTTTATTTTTGATAAATAAACATGTTGCGTGTATTAATGTAATATTGTACTTAAGTTTTACGAAATAACTTTTTACATTTAATAAATGTATCAGAAAATTTACTGTCTGTTTCTGTGATTTTCAATTAATCTTAATATGCAAATCACTTTGCAGTTTTAGCTCTTGTCCTTTTACTTATAGGTTCTTTTTTTTCTTTTTCAGAGTCTTCTTCCACCCTATCAATGCGTATGTACCTCAAATACAACAGGAGACATGAGGGATTGACGAGGATTTAGGAGGTAGGGAGGTGTGACGAGGAGGCTATAATGAGTTTCTAGTAGTGTTTTCCAAGCATTTGAGAAACGTGAGGGTTGCATTGTACGCATTCCTTTAACAAATATACTTGTGTCGAATTAAAGTCAGTGTACGGCGAAATACCGTTGACAGATCTGCATTTATAATGGAACCAAACGAGAACGAAATTCGTCTATATTCGTGCCTCAAATGTAGGTACTTTTTCTTTTCCTGGAGGAATCTGTTGCACCATTTACGAGTATGGCATACCTGCGCGTATTATTCCTACACATGTATATGCTGCGAGCAAACGTTTCAGAATCGGAAAACATTTTTGTTGCATTTGAAGAAAAGACTTGGTACAAACCCGCGCGGTTAATGATGCTACTATAAAATCAAGTGTCATGAAGTTTTCAACCTCAGTGAGTGTTTGGATGACAAGTAGTCAAGTCGTACATTATTGGTAAAAAATGGATCTATTGGATACACGAAAATATAAGATGAGGAGTAAATTAAAAAGCAGTGCCTCTCGAAACAGACATGAGCCTCTCTCCAAAATGTATATACGGATGGTTCTCCCGGCTGAACAGACGACAGCTATCGCCAAAAGCATACTTGACCGTCAGTCGAAACCTAAAGGGACTTGGATTGACTTGGAATTACAAAGAATGAAAGAAGCCAGCAACAAACGAAAGGGCAAAGTGCTCAGTGCGGGTGTTATCGGTAATAATGGCAACAAGAAACCTAGAAAGGTGGCACCATCTAGACAGAAAACGCCGAGACAAACTTCAGAAAAGTCCGAAAACATCGTTACCATCGGGCAGGTATAAAGCTGAATGTTTCACTCACTTTCCTCCTCATTATCGCTTAAGGATTTTGTTGCGATGCACCAGTGTGATCTTTGTTTGAAAAGTTTCGGAAGACGCGATAATATGTTGCGACATAAAAGGTCTGTGCATTCAAACGAAGATTCGGATGAAGACGCTATGTCTGACGTTACTGATCAAGAGGATATTTTTGGATCTGTTGATGAAAACGAGTCTGATAACAGCGACGACGACATGTCTGTAACCTCGGAGAACTCTTCGGGTATTGATCCTTGGCAAGAGGTTGTCCATGAGGCTTTTCAAGAGTGTCAATCGCAGTACGAGGAGGAAGTGCGTGAACTTATGCAGGATGATACCGACCTTAGTGAAAGCGAAGCCAAGAAGGATGTCTTTGGGAATATGCGAGGTACTTACAGAAAGGCCCTGATGAATAGTTTTGGGGCAAAGTTGATGTGGTTTGACTCTATCAAGCGAGATACCATCTATAAAACCATAAAGAAAACAGTTAATCAACTTAAAGACACAGAGGACTACGACGAACAGGAAGCCGTAAAGTACGCCATCCTTAAGCGGAGATTTCTGTTAGATAAGGTCTTGTACAGTTACGACGTTCCTCAGTTGGATGCAGAGCAAGAGGAAGAAACAAAACAGTGAAAATCATTTAAAGATACTTTAATTCGTTCGGACTAGAGTGCTTTTGGAATTTATTTGTTTTCAATCCTTACACAATGCAGAATACAGACGCCATTTAATTCCATAACACAATTGTATCTGATAGTTTTGCAACACGTACTTGTTTTTAAGTAAAATAAATGTCTGTAATGATGTAAAATAAAATGTCTTATAATTGTTGTGTGTTTTAGTTGTAGTTTTATTTATGTTTTTAGCGTTTTCCATATAGAAACAAGACAAATGTTGATGCTGGGTATCAACGACGCCGCCAGATCAGTTAAAAATAATAATGATTGCATTAAAATATTATGTTGATATTGTATTCAGTCATATAGATTGTAAAAAGGTGTGCTTAAAATTAAACATCTCAACTGTCCAAATAATGAACTCATTTCATTGTGACAGTACTGAGCATTAGGTTTAAAACTACAATTACTACCAAATTTAATCAAGTAAGTTTTATATCTGGTTACAATTCATACATATTACATAAGTAATATTCTCGATGACATTTTATTACCCAGCTTGTATGTCTACAGGACTGGTTATGTTCTATTTTTATATCTCTATGTTATATGCGTTTACTAACACATTCATTGTGTATGTCATCTGCAACAGTGCAAATCCTTCTTCGCCTTTGATATCTGCAACACTATATCTATAATATGCGTTTAAGTCTGCGCCCGTAACCAGACTGCTGTAAATGTGCCTTTTCGACAGGTGTTTCGATTTCTTTTTCAATCCTAGTTTGACTATTGTTATCAATTTTAAAATAAAGCGAACTGTGCTGACTATATCCTTGTACAACATTGCTTGCCATTTCTTGGTGAAAAATATAGAGAGCCAATAGCGAGAAATGTCTATAATACTTCCGACCATCGTGAATTAAAACTCTGCTAGCAATCAAGCGATCTCCGTCTGATTGTTTCAATCGAACACATCCATGCTTTTTGATAAACTCAACGCTCACATATTTTTTGTTGTATTTTATACCTGTTCTTATGATACTGATACTGCATATTTTCTTAGTTATTACTTGATGATAAAAAATATCAATTTACCTTGAAAGTGACAATTTAGTACACGTAGACAATGTGCCACAACTACACGAATATGCTGATTTATTTGATAATAGCGAAGATACTTTAAGGCATTCATGTGACAGATTAGTTAATAAATTTGGCCGAGAATTACTTGATACATGCAAAACATTCGGTCTCTCAATAGTAAATGGTCGGTTTGGAAGTAACGAATATACCTTTATTAACAGAAATGGATGTAGTGTAGTGGACTATTTCATTGTTTCAAAAGATATGATGCCTATCATTGACAATTTTAGAGTTCTACAATCTGAAGAAAGTTGCCACATGCCTATAGCTGTAAAATTAAAGACAGATTTTAAAAGTACGATAGGAAATGATAAAGAGCAAAATAAAAGCAAGTTCTATAATCTAAACAACACAACAGCTGGAAATTATGAAGATATCCTTATTCAAAATATTAATGAAGGGCAATTTGAAGAATTGAATAATATGTTAATTGATGACAATACAGATATAGACATTATTGTAGAAACACTTGAAGACAAAATATTGCTCTCTAGTGAAACATTTTTAAAATCAGTTAAATCAAAACGATCAACAAAATCCTGGTTTGACAATGAATGTCACAAAGCTAAGAAAACAACTAGAAAGTTCCTACGCGCTTTTAGACTTAATAAAAGCCAAATTAGTCTCGTAGAATATACCAATAAGAAAAAAGCTTATCAGCTACTATGTAGGCGAAAACGATATCAGTATGAGAGGAATTACACCAAGGAATTGCAGCAGAATATTAATAACTCTAAATTGTTTTGGGGTGAAATTAAGAAATTATCTAACAATTGCTATGTTGACAGTTCTAATATTTCCTTAGATATATGGTATGAACATTTCAAACAGTTATTTTCTTCTACCGACTCGAGCAGCAACGCAGAACCGATGGGAGAACGCCAACCAGATGACAGTGTTGACGATATTACAGACTATATTTTTAATTCCCCTATTACTGACATTGAAATATTAGAAAGTGTGAAACATCTTAAGGCTGATAAGGCAGTTGGTGGAAATTTGAAGCCAAGACATTTAATATATGGTATTAAACCGCTGCTTCCATTTATTGTTAATCTTTTTAATAGAATATTCACTACGGGTACATTCCCAACAGCATGGACAGAAACAATTATTATACCTGTTTATAAAAAGGGAGATAAGTACAATACTAATAACTTTCGAGGTATTGCACTCATTGATGTGTCGAGTAAAATATATATATCAATTTTAACTGCACGTCTGACATTTTATGTTGATATGTACAGTAAATTATGTGAGTCACAAGCAGGGTTTAGAACCAATTATAGTACAATTGACAATGCATTTACTATGTTATCTTTAATAAGTAAACAACTATATGTCCGAAAGAAATCTTTGTATGTCGCCTTTATTGATTTTCAAAAGGCATTTGATTCAGTTATTAGACAAAAATTGTATGATGTTATTAGCCTGAATGGTGTAAAGGGAAATTTGTACAATGCTATTAATGCTATATATTCTTCTGTTAAAGCTTATGTTAAAACGGATGAAGGATGTTCAGATGTATTCACATGCCCTGTTGGTCTACGTCAGGGTTGCAGTCTTAGTCCTGTTTTATTCTGTATGTTCATAAATGAGTTATCTGTATTTATGTCTAATAATGATGTCAGAGGTATTCAACTTTTTCCGGATTATACAGAGATATTCTTATTGATGTTTGCTGATGACATAGCTCTACTGTCGGATACGATAAGTGGGTTACAAAAGCAAATTAATTTACTGCATAAATATTGTCTAGAAATGAAGCTAACTGTTAATATTGATAAATCAAAAGTTGTTGTTTTTAAAAATGGTGGTAGAATCGCCAGAAGTGAGAAATGGGGTTACAATAGCAGATGTATAGAAGTTGTAAATGGTTTTACGTATGTTGGTGTTTATTTTACAAGTAGATTGTCGATGTATAAAATGTCAGAATCTGTTGCCCTTAAGGCAAGACGTGTACTAAATCATATCTATGTTTCTCTGCAGAATTTGTGTTATGTGCCTTACTCGATGTACTATAAAATATTTGATACTAAAATAAGTCCTATTCTATTATATGGATCAGAGCTGTGGGGACTAAAACATATGCAATGTATTGAATCTGTACATGTTACTGCTTGTAAAAGATATTTAAAAGTCCCACCCAGTGCTTGCAATGATGCTATATTAGCTGATCTTGGGAGATTTCCTATGTTTATTATGTCTGCCAAGAGATGTTTGAAATATTGGATTAGAATCCTGAATTTAAATAATGACAGATATGTTAGGAAATGCTATAATATGCTTTTGTATTATGATAACTTGGGCATTGAATCATGGGTGACACATGTTAGAAAACATTTGTATATAAATGGTTTTGGATATATATGGGAATGCCAATCTGTTGCAAATGAGAAAGTGTTCTTGCATCAATATGTTCAAAGGCTAAAAGACCAATATGTGCAAACTTGGAGAGAAAGGATATTCTCGAATAGCAAGTTATTTCATTTTGCAAATTACAAAGATACCTTTGAAGTTGCATTATATGTACATGTTATTGATATTGTAAAGGTCAGAATCTGCTATGCAAGATTTAGAAGTTCTTGTCACAATCTTATGATTGAAAAGGGGAGGCATTATGAAATAGATAGAGACTATAGATATTGTCCATATTGTGAATGTATTGTCGAGGATGAATTTCATTTCCTTCTTGTGTGCCCCCTTTATTCTAAATTACGTGTTAAATACATATCTAGCATGTATCATGAGTTTCCAACATTGCAAAGATTTTATAATTTGATGTCAAGTAGAAATGAGCTAATTATAAGAAATACTGCTATGTTTGTATACCATGCTTTCAAACTACGAAATAATTATTTCCATGATTATTATGTATAGGCATATATTTATGTCATTGTGCATAGTGTATTAATCATGAATTGAATGATATATCAGCATATGAGATTGATAAAACTTCTTGCCATTTTACGCATAGTATATCAATATTACCTTCATATGTGTTGAATTATAAGAAATGATGCACATTGTTAAATATGTCTATGTACTTACACTGATATGTTTGTAAAATAGAACCAATCTATAATATCTATATTACGTTATGAATAATGAATATTGAATTGCATAATTTTCATGACCTGTCACACCTGTTGTATTGATTTAAATATATATGTTTATGTAAATGATTGGGCCGGAGGCCATATATCATAATAAAATTATATATATATATATATCCCATCATATATTTTTTTGCATGTCAACATTTTACCTCATAACATTGTCATGTTCATTTTACATCCTTTACCAATGTAAATATTTTTTCATTAATTCTAAAATCAATCACATCCATTTTTGTCAATTTTCTATCAATAACAGTATTATTCGGTATAAAAGGGTATTTTTTAAAACAAAAGTTTATTGTCACGTTAATGTTTGTTGACTGTTTTTAAGTTTGATTTAAGTTGTTGTATTTAAAAAGATGTTATATTTCCTAAAGGTATCATCCTTAATAAAAATATTTAAAAAACCCACCTCTCCTTTTCCCTTTGAGTTTCCATACATTGTTGGATCCCCAATAATTGAGATCTCACGGTTTCTAACTGAAAAACAAGAGCAATAAACATTAAGAATCTGGTTGTGGTTTGCGAAACAATTTCCTACTTGTAAATTTAAATTGGTCAATGTGTGTATTTCAATGCATTATGGCTTAATTCTGTCTTGACATAACAAATTGGGTTTTCAAATGTCACACATGAAGTAAAATAAAAATAACTTGAAATTGTTAAATAATTCAGTAAAGCAAATTATAATCACAAAGAACCAATCTTTCTTTCTAAGGCAGCATTCTAAAAAAGTTACAATAAAAAGCTTACAACTTAAAGAGGCAAACCACCAAATACCAAATCGGATAAAAAAAAAAAAGATAAACATATCAAAATTCCCACAAATTTAATATCGTCATATTAGCTATACTAAAACTAGCTTACTGAGTAATTGTCTTTCCTAAAAAAAAATAAAAAAAAATAACGTAAACGATATTTTAATTCTAATATAATAAATAAGTTGATAAATCGTAAAAAACAACAACAAAAACACACCTTGTGGCAAAGCAGGCTGTTTTCCACCTGGCACTTTAAAAGCTGTGTTAACACAATGCTAAAATGTTGGTTAGCCATCCTCACTTAACAAAGGTTAAATGTAGACTGATGAAAATATATAGGTTAAAAATCATAAATGTGAGACATCCAGTAATCATAACACAATTTTATTTTTCAATTAAAAAAGGGTTATCATAGTGACTTTTCAAAATGATGGTATGTTAAAATGTAATACTTTCATATCTAACGAAGATGTTTAATTCTCATGGTAATGTAATGTTTAAATTATACCATATAATGTTTAACTTATACAATTTTATTTAATGATATAATAACGCTTTTCATAAACAGTAATATAATTTACATATATTTCTGATTTGGAACTCAGATTAGTAATGATACATGACCCACAATTATTATGAATGTCAGTATCGCTATTTCATAAATTAATTTTATAATACAAGTCATTTCCGAAAACGTGTGAAATATCAGATAATATTTAAATTATTTTAATAGTAGGTCGAATATACTTTTAAAAGTATGTCATGTCTAACACGCACTTGTATAACCAAAACAAGTTTAGTTTGAGCTGTTTTTATTAAGTAAATACAAACCTTTTAAAACATATGTAAGCACATATACAAAACACAATAATGCACACATATTAATAGGTATAACTAAGCATTTCATTAAAAACAAAATTGAAAAACTAAAAGCTTATATAATGTTTCTCTTCTTATGAGTAAGTAAAGTGAAAATAATGCTCTAAAAACAAGACACATGTACTCGTATGTAAAAGTTATTTCCCATACACCAAATATTGTGTTTATACTGACACCGCGTAGTACTGACGGTAGATCAAACTCGGCATCAATGAAGCCAAAACATAAACAACCGTTTCATTTATAAAAAAACAATGACTAAACCATATCATATCACCCGTAACGGCTCTCGACAAAAGTACGCCCCTCCCCCCCCCCCCCCATCTTCATATGACACACTAAACCGAGAATCCATAGTTCACAGGTACATCACTCTTGTATACACCTATGTACTCCATTGTACGAGTTATTTCCCATAGACCATATACGATAGCAAAAAGCAAAGATCGCTCCCCAGCAAAAGGAGCCAAATCTTTATTTTATAAAGATCGCTCCACCTAGTTTTATACTACTTCAATACTAATCGGATTATCTAATTCAGGGTATACAGTATTAGGCTGGCTGAAGTCATTATTATTACAAAACGATTCTGCTTCTTCATTGCAACAATCTACTATGTTATTGCTAAGATTTTCAAAAAAACAATTTAAACTCATCTAACGAAATATTGTTCTTTGCAGTGTTAACATTATCCTCTGCATATAAAACAGAATTAGTTTGACCAAGAATTTCACTTACAGAAATGTCAACAGATTGTTCCTCAGAAGGGCCTCTTTGTTTTGCGATTTTTCTATTGTTTGTTGAATCACTATCACTTCCACTACTAGTCCTATCCTTGCGGTTTTTGTTTGATGTTTTAGTCATGTTAATAAGAAGTTCCACATCATGATCAAATAAATTCCCAAGTTTGAACCGTCGAATATCACTTAAATATCCAAAATATATTTTTTTCCTATACGATTTGAAAAACGCGGCCATTACTACGTACATCACGTGATATCTGGCACTCACTGGTTAACACGAAACAATTCGCAAACATTTTAAGGTTATCTTACGGTAATATTGATAAATATGCCACACTTATACGATGTAAAGAATACGTCAAATATGTTCTACAGTTTTATTTACAGAAATGCGGAGTTGCATTTGGGCCAAATGCCATTTCCCAATCATTCCTTTTGTCGCCTTACCAACAATTGACTCACCGGATGTGGAACATGTACACGAGAGTCACAATAGCGTGTTGGTCCACTTTAGGTTATCTTAGACATACATGTAGTAGGTTCTTAGTGATTTTCTGACCATCTCTTAAAATGCTGTAGTTGGCAGTTATGTTATAAATGGGCAATTAAATTAAAAGATTTTTTTCTTTAAATTGGCTATAAGAATTATTTTTCGCCCTTCGCTCGCTTCGGGTTTTATGAAAACTGACAAACTCGTATTTTTTTCACTCACTCGCTCCATTTTTTATGGAAAAAATTCGAGGAGCTAAACATTAATTTTGTGTGGCCTAATAAAAGAAACTAGAGAAAACGCGTTGTTGCAAGTGACTCGCCTGGCATGGGGGATCCGATGTACAAGAAACTACAGTCTTGTTGGCACCATTCGATAAGGCTTCAAGGAATCAGCATTTCATGCCTTGCCATTGGTACCTACGTAGGTATGTAACCTTACCTCAAAGACCACTGTAATGGTTAGATCTAACAGAAGGTCATTATACGGTGACTCTGGCTTAATTGTGAAACTGCAGAAGTCAATGACGTACAGTGGAAAAGACATAAGACACGTTTACATCGCGACTCGAATTTATCTAGTCTTGCATCAAGATGTTGAAGTGTACTAGTAATTTTGCTGTTAAACTTTGGGAATGTTATGAGGGTCGTTATTTCAGTTCCGATAAATGTTAACAAAAACAACAATATAGTTGAAAAACAAGCGAAATTCATTTGACTTGGTAGTTATTGATTAAGTTCACCAACAAGAGCACCATCGATTAAGGATCATAGCTCGACAAGTCTTTTATACAGACTTGTACACGTGGGCGTGTTGCCATGTTAACAATTCGTACCAATTCCACGATACTAAAATGGACACAAATCATATGTTGTTGTTTTTTGTCTTGACCATTTAAGTAAAATGAGTTAAACAAATCTCGACAAGTCTTTTAAACAAGTTTATACACGTGGGCGTGTTACCATGCTAACCATTCGTACAAATTCCACGATACTAAAGGGACACAACTCATATGTTGTTTTTTGTCTTGAGCAATTAAATAAATGAGTTAAACAAATAATGCATTAAAATGTTAAAAAATGCATCCATCAAGTATAACGTACATGTACTGTAATTGTGTGGTTTTAAATTGTATCAAACATTAAAATTTGTGTACGACGACACCAAGGTTATTACAATGTCTCGACATTAGTATTAGGTAAACAGCCGAGCAAATAAATTGATAACCTTTTGTTTATAACAAAATGGTCAAGTATATTCGACAAACAACCATTATGAGCGAGTCGTGGATACAGACTGGTTCTCGTTTGCCATTGGAATTTAAACACCAATACGGGCTTATTATGCTGAATTTATTCAAAATTATTTTTTCCTCTTTCGTCAATCTAGTTGCTTGGTCCGTTTGTTTGAGTCGTGTCCAAATAATTCCGTAAGTATTCAATGTAATCTTGTATACTACCTGCAAAAAATAAACAGATCATGGTATTAACACTCAATATAATAACGTAAACTTTACTAACACTCTTCATCACTTAATGTTTTTGAAGAGTATAAGGTATGTTACACTTATTTAGTAATCACTTTCTTTTTGCATATTAGTTGCAATAATAGGGAAGGTATGCTGTAAATGCAGTATTTGCTATAAATATAGTACAATTAGCAACACAAACATTCAGTGTAAGTTCAAATTACCATTTCCAATTCTTGCATGTATGCATCCTACTTATTATCTAACCTGACTAATAGGAACATGGATTGTCCGTATTCAGTTTTATTCTTAGTCTAGGAACAAACAATTGAAACATAAATAAAACATACATATATAAATCTCTTTGGTGATGTAAGCCTTTCGAAAAACGTTTAGAGTAAATTCATTATCTCAACTTAATAAGATAATACATCTATGTTATTAGTTTTCTGTCAAACATCGCGTGGTACGTACGCAAATTGTTAAAAGCCTCCTCCGACAAATATCCTCTAAGAAAGAGCTGCTGGTAGTATCTCTCTACTGACTCCATCTGGGTTAGCTGCCGTTGGACCGTGGCTATGTTTGTGTTGGCACTGCCAGTGTTGGATGGTCGTTTTTGTAACGTAAATGTCGTAGGCCCACGTATAACGCTACTGTGAACGGCTGATACTTGCATGAATAGTACAAGCAGTACCATTATCATTGCCTGCGAGCAGAAAAAGAAGAGACATTAATATGCCATACAGTGCATTCAAATGACTTACGTACCTAGAGAAAAATATATATAAGTATATACACATATGTCAATCGATCGTTGGTCAAAATATATAAGAAAACATGTTCACTTCTTTATGCTAACAAGGTACTAACAAAACAAGAAGGATACATAGAAAGTACACATAGTATATTATATGAACATAATGATGAGACAGTAGTTACACTATCATTATAATGTATTACACAACATGATCATACATAGAACATTAAGTTTCCCAATTCAAAAGCCTTGTGGATAAACATTGCTAATTTCCTTTGATATGTACTTTCCCTCCTAGGAAGGAAAATAAAATAAAACTTATTAACAAAAACCGTATGTCTATCAAGATTGGAACGCCAGAGCAGTTTAATACAGAAATGTCTTGAATTCTTTAATATATGTTCATTAGGTTTGAGTGGTATGTCATGAGTTTAAATAACTACACAAATATACAAAGCCCCTTTACATGGGGTTAATCAAGTTCATTTGAATTCAATTATTATTAATAATAATAATAATAATAATAATAATAATAATAATAATAATAATGATAATATGTTTGTAATTTTTATAACTGAGCATGTCCATCTATCTATCTTTGCATTCAATGGACGTTTTGGACGAATCTTTCGAAATTTCCCGTGATTTTTCCAAAACTAATTGTTTTTTGAGGATTTCTGTAAAGAGTATCAACCATCCATGATGTATATTTCAGTTATTTCGAAAATGCTTTAATGTTTTAAGTCTTTGGTCATCCTTAAAATCGGTGGTTCAATTTGAAAATGGTCCTTCATTCGTTGCTCTTTCCTTTGAAACAGAATTAAGTTTGAAATTCGAAATACAGGCATTATGTCTGCAGAAGTTACCTACTTATAAAGTTAAATTGTGATAGATAAAAGGATGTGTCTTTCAATTAAAAAGCATGAGAGTAATAAAACAGCATGGAAAACAATGTTGCACTCAGTTGAACACTGTTTGCATGTTTACCATTTTGTTTTATTCAAATGTTGCCAAATTTGGCTGAAATATGCTGTAAAGAACTTGATTTCGTTTCATATTACAAAGAGATTTGTAATAAAATGTTTTAAATCTCTCTAAAATGCACACTTGACAAAAGATGACTGGATTATACTAGCAACAGATTTAATATTCATATCATTTTGATTTTGCAATATGCTTTTCGCAATTTTTTTCATCAAAATTAGATATCTGCTTAAACGTATTAATTTTAAAATGCATATGAAAAGATCACCCCAAATCATGTGCGAGATTCGAACAAAACGTTATCGTCAAAATACATACATGACTTAATGTTAGAGTCAACGTTTAAAACATATATTCCAAACGTTTAAAGAAATTTTACTAATACGTATGTTGAAATACATTTATTAGAAGTACTATTGACATTCTCCATGATCTTGATTTGATTTTTTCCCAGACATGTGAATTAAAATCCTTTCTATAGCTAAATTAATAGAACAGAACAGAACTTTTTTTTTTTTAATTATTTAACAAATATTAAATTTCTATTGTAGCTTTTCTTGTACGAATATCTAAGTGTAGGGGACATCACTGTCGTGTGTGTGTGTGTGTGTGTGTGTGTGTGTGTGTGTGTGTGTGTGTGTGTGTATGTTTGTGCGTGGGTGTGTGTGTGCGTGCGTGCGTGCGTGCGTGCGTGCGTGCGTGCGTGCGTGTGTGAGCTTAACCATACTGATAGAAAATGCATAAAAGGTTATATTATTTAAAGAGGAATATGTTAATGGTACTCTATGTGAAAATAAATAAGAAAAAAGAACAGAACAGAACATTTATTTCCAAGAAGGTCATGTACCCATCTGACAATATATGTACATTTACCATGGCGACAAAAAAACCAGCAATAACACTTAACACAATAATGAAAAAAATAATAAAATACATAAATTATAATAATAAATACATAATTATGCAGACATTGAGAGGTGCACTACTCAGTTAGTTTATATTTATATATGTCTTCATAAGAGAAATATAAAAGTGAAAGCATTTTGGCGTGTGTACGTACCGCGCTTTGTGAGTTAAAACAATCCATTAGGTGTTTATCCATATACAGAAAAAATCAGATTTTGCTCTTTAGTCTTCAAACATCATTATCCTAATACAATTAAAAAAGATTAGAAATACCAATATAGACCATCATAGTTACACTAGCCTTAAATATTAATTACTTTATCGTTCAAACTCATATATCAGAGTGGGCGTCACACCACTGCGAGTCTCACTTCAATTGTAAAGGAAGCTTATTAGTTATAAATAAGAAGTCAATTATTCATAGATCATATATAGTTCTAATAAGTGACACGTTATCTTCACAATTTCACATCATTTTCCTCGAACAATCTTATGTGAACCGTGGGCATCTTTTTGTTCATTTTCGTTAGGAATTTAATTATTTAAGTGCTACTTTATATCATTTTCGTGGTTTCATCAGAATCTTAAAGTTTAAAATTATCTTTTAAAACACTAATGTCTCTTTATTCTTCGGGTTACGTGCTAAAATGAACTGTATTCAGTTTTCTCTAAAATTTTCCATTAATACACTTTTAGAAATCGTGTTGCTTTTATAATAACAGTTTTATATCATTTCGTTTAATTGGAATGCATGAGTTCACTTAATCTTAATAAAAAAAAATCTAAAAACTGTTTTATCCGACAGAATGGTACAACGCCTACGTGCTTAAAAAAGGTATGTTGCTTTTAGTGTGTTTTGGATGGCATGACTCAAACAATAAGTACTAATTAGAATAGATGGTTTTAAAGTATACATCGGCAGTTATTGATGTTCCTGCCTTATCTAACAGTATGTCTAAAATGGTATTTGTTCAACGCTTGTTTTCATTTTGAAATCAAAAACTCTATGCATTGAACTTCATTTGTTCAAGAATAGCAATTGCCAAAAGATACACCGTATAGTTATCGTTTCCAGTGATATATAGGCAAATGATTCTTCCGTGGACTGATCAATTTTAGGACATAATTAAGTAGCCGAGGACAAGCGTGACATGTGTAGGAAAAGAGTTGGTGAACACTTACTGTTTTCTGTAATTATTTCTTTACATCCTTCAATAATGAAAGATTGAAATATTTATATGAATAACTACAGTAACTAGTTCAATAGTCAAACATTTAAACATAAACCCCGTATAATAGCGCAGGGTTAATGCCGATGACACAATAAAATACCAGCCAAATCTCACTATTATCAACTATCGATATTTATCAAGCCAGAAACACATAACTTCTAGACTTACGTCATTATGTTTATGTGTCTCAGGGTATGATCTTAAGAAAGTGTATTTTATCACGAATATAATAATACACACTTTTTACAAAAAAAGGTTTAATAAAATATCCGAAAGGGAACTCAGACGACTGGTTTCAAATTCAAAGCATAAGTTGCAAATCTTTAAGATTCTATGTATTGATATAGTCACTACTTTGTTCATTGCGCACATTGTGAGTTAGTTTACTTTCGTATATTAAAGGAAGACCGTAAAATGTTCTCGTTCTGCTGGGAAAATAACAACTAGATAATTTCATGTCTCGTTATGCTATTGATTTTCTTAACGAAGTTTCTTACTTAAGTAAGTATTTCTTTTTGATCGTTTGGATGCATTTTTTCAGTCATAAGATTCATAGGTTAACATGTTTTTTAAAAACTCTTTTTTTATAAAATTCATAATTAATTTTTACTGTACCACCACCTTTGTCTGCTTCTTGCATGATAATAGATTTATCCTGTGCTAACGATTTAATGTTTTTCTTTGCTCTGGGGTAAAACGTTTTTGTTTTATGTACTTATTGTCTCGAGAAGGGTTTGACGCAATGCTTTGGGTGGAGAAATGTAGGTATCAAGTGGTACGTAACGTCCACTTGGTGGATTAAATTGAATTGTTTCTTTCAATAGATTAATTTTTGTCTGATCTTTGCGATAAAAAAAACTCTGACTTTTATTTCATGGAAGAAAACAACATAATATCATTGTCAAGTTCATAAAGCTGCACTCTCACAGATTGATCATTTTGACAACTTTTTAATTTTTTTGTCTTGGAGTGAGCCAATCTTTGCGTAAATATCTGCAAACCAGTGGTTTTAGACTGCAATCAACAGATCAGATCGCAGATTTTCATTTTTCCGTTCTAAAATTAATGTTTAATGGCATAAAGCGTTACTAACGGTTAAAGAATAATGCAATAAACATCAATTTTTGAACTCAAATATGAAAATCTGCAATCTGAGTTTTTGTCTGCAGCCTTATATCACTGGTTTCCATGCTTTTTCGCATAAGTTGGCTCGTTACAAGACAAAGAATAAACAAAGTCAAAACGTTCAATCTGCGAGAGTGCAGCTTTAAGGATGATACTTTTTTGTAAGATTAATTTAAGACTCCTCAACAGCACATTGTTTTCTACTTCTCGAAGTTAACTAAAACATGGTGGGTGATCATTGGAGCCATAACATTTTGTTATGTGTTTAAAATGCTCCAATGCGTCTTCCGTTATAGTGTCAATGAGTGGAATATGGATGTAAACAGTGAGTATGATTTCTTATTTTTCATTTTTAGAGATTTATACGAGTAAATTTAAAAAAAAATGTAGAATGAAGTTCCACATAGGAATGACCATGAGTTGTTCTAAGTGTAAAAGTTCTGAATAAAATTTAATATCTGATCGTCTAGAACTTGCATAACTTGCTAGACGTTAGTGTTGACAACGTAAAAATCAAAAGAATAGCCCCACCTCCTTTTCCCTTTAAAGACACCCATGTGAAAATCTGTAAACACAATCGTTAGATGTTTGCCTTATAATACCTGGAAATACAGAATTAGAATTTCGACGACCATTTGCTATCAAGTATTAATTTATTAGACACAAACTGAACCTTAAAGTCCGCGAAGCTGTGTGGTAGTAGGTCATACTTTAAAAAGATCGAACATTATATTAATTCAGATAATTGTTAATTTTCATTTTATGAAATTGCTACAGTTTTTTCACAATTCGTTTCTTACTAAATTACTATTCATGAGCACCACAACCTATTCATTGGCACCACAACGTTCAGAAAATCGAGCATAGTGCAGCAAGTATAACAAATAAAGTTCTAAAATTTGTAACGCGGCAACCTTTTGTCAATAAAAAATGATCAGATATTAAATTTTGTTCATAACTTTTACATTTAGAACAACTTATGGCCATTCCTATGTGGAACTACAGTCTCCATTTTTTTTTTAATTTACTCGTATAGACCTCTTAAAATGAAAAATAAGAAACCATACTCACTGTTTACATCCATATTCCACCAATTGGCACTATAACGGAAGACGCGTTGGAGCATTTTCAACACATAACAAAATGTTATGGCTCCAATGATTACCCGCCATGTAATAGAGTGATAATAAAGTATAGAAACAGTTTTATCTGTTTCAGCTAGGTAACCTTCTATTTCATTCTGTTCCTCCAACTGTGGTGCTCGCTTGCTTCTAAAGAGAATTGTGTGTTTCAGGCGTGACGTCATCTTCAGATGTAGTATAATAGTTTTGGTAGTTGTTCGTTCTGCCTGACCAGTTATTTTTTCGTCCGTGTTGTAAGTAGAAGTATCTTCCTCGTTGTTGTATCTGTATCTACCGACTTGTGACATCAATTAAATCATTTGAGTTATACGGCGAGCTATCCGACTCGGTTTGATTTTGCTCAAGTAGCTCAAAATGCGGACGCTTAACAAAATGGCATGGTCTTAGTTTGTGTGAGAATGTAGCTTTACATGGCTTTGAAAACTAATTATATCTGGGTGTTAAGTGTATCAACTACACTTTCCGAGGACGGCACACTTTTCAACACAAAGAAACTATTAAATTACTTATCAGTAAAATGTACATCAAAGTAACATATGGTTGTATATGATCCTAAAATATCCCTTAGCTGTAGAAACCTGTCGCATCAGTTAATTGCACAAGGACTTTCATATAGACAATGAGTTAATCAATAAAACGGAAACAGTTGGTTGACATGGTAAGTTATTTAATTGTACACATCATATTTATTGAAATAATATTATCTATAAATAAATAACAAATACACAGAATGCCAGCAGTGACAAGAACACATTGTTGCAACTGTTTGACATGCAATTATTTAAACGGATGCATGCACAATAATTTCAGGAAGATTGATACTATATATATCGTGTTTCCGGAACGGAAAAAAACCCTAGCTACTCGAGTGGGAAAACCGGTCATGAGGGTCGGACTTTTTTATCCGGACTGAAAATACGTGATTGAATAATTTTCTTACACACCTTTAACTTTCCATTTTTGAAAAAATATACGTAGAGAACGAAAAGACGACTTTATTTTAAAAAAATATGTGTATTAAAAGAAAATGGAAGAGGTGCGTTGTTGCGCGCGAATCGTCCGACATGGGGGTTCAAGTATTGCACCATTTTTGCCTCTCTCATACATCAAGTTGTTAAACGTATTATGTTTTTTTTTGCTATTAAAATTTGGAAATGGAGATATATAATTCCTAAGTAAATAGACTAGCTAATACAAATGTAGTATTTTGTCAGTATATAATATCACATGGTTGACCCTTTGAGTCCACTCGGTTGAGCACCAAAGCGAGGCACGGCTACAGACTGTTTCTCGCTGGCCATTGGACTGTAAACTGTTTGAATTGTTGCGCTGAATTTGTTCAGTTATTTTTTTTGTTAATCTAGCTCCTTTGTCCGTTTGTTTGTGCCGTGTCCAAGTAGTTCCGTAAAATGTCTATGTATGCTTGTATATTATCTGCAATAATAAATTAGAACATCTTATTACCACTTATTGTTGAAGCGTGTAAAATTACAGTAAATACGGCGAGCAGACTTGTTGTTAATTACTTATTAGTGAAGATAAGTTGTGCATGCTTTAACTTTTTAAATATAATACTTATAACATTAAATTACTAGCAAACATTTTGTGGTACGTACGTAAATTGTTAGAAGCCTCCTCAGACAAATATCCTCTAAGAAAGAGCTGCTGGTAGTATCTCTCTACTGACTCCATCTGGGTTAGCTGCCGTTGGACCGTGGCTATGTTTCTATTGGCACTGCCAGTGTTGGATGGTCGTTTTTGTAACGTAAATGGCGTAGGCCCACGTATAACGCTACCGTGAACTGCTGATACTTGCAGGAAAAGTACAACCAGTACTGTTATCATTGCCTGTTGGTAGAAATAGAGGTATTGACGTCATGATTTGTTAGTATAGTGTCGATACATGGGAACCAAGAGATAAAAATATGACATAGACATAAGTGGCCTAGTTATAAAACTTGATATGTTTCCCGCAGGTTATCTTTTGTTTAGTTTGCAAATTAATGCAATTTAATCGGGCCGAATTCGTTTATGGGTAAATACATTTTGTATTCTCAGTAAAACGATATTTTACATACTTTTTTGGTTATAGAATAAGAAAAACTTTATCTTTTTAAGTTGAATCGTGGATGTTTATCAAATACCTTACGTTACAAGTGCTATTCCATATTTGAGTCATTTTTAAAACGTTGTACAAAATTTGCAAAGTATTCCATGAGTTTCATTGAAATATTTATGAGAAACGCTACAGAAACAAGCTCAGTAGCAAAAAGTTTAAGCATAAACCCGGTTTATTGGCACTGGGTAAACGCCAAAGACATAAAATCACAAACAAGAAACATGGAAGAACAGCACAAAACTCCACACACAGCATAGTGCATACATATTATATATATATATATATATAAACTAGGTATGTTTATCAAGGATTGTTAGGTACCGCCTTGGAATGGTCAGTAAAATGTAAATTTACTGGGGGGATTAAACTAGTTTGTATGCACAACCTCACTCTTATCCCAACAATCCTAATAAATAGAAATATTTAATTATTCTATTTTTCATATGTGAATCCACTAGCTCAACCTCTTAAGACTTTATTGTGTAGTGTTCATGTTTAACCATGATTACCGTGTTTATGCCACACACACACGCGCGCGCGCGCGCGCATTCCCTTTTCTCGCTGCAGAATTCGGCAATGGTGGAGCACAATCACGTGATAAAAACCCACGGTCTCAGTAACATCTACGAATAACTTTACTGATCGCTGCCTCGATCGTATTAAACTTTCCTAAATTTTATTTATGTTAGAACGATTTCAGTAATTGAGATATCCTATCTAAAAAGGCAGACATTTTTATGAGAAACACATGATTAAAAATGTTTTTAGGCTAAAACAAATTGCCTTCATAATTTTCTCATATTTTACTTGTCGTTCCTTTAAATAGATGCTTCCAAATACGTTTTAAAGGCTATAATTTCAATAATGATTGTTTTATGATTAAGCACTAACCATTTTGCTGCTATGAACCGTGCTCTGTGAGTGAAGATTTTTCAATATACATACAAATTTTCTTGAGTGCACAGACATAATTTCGAAATATTTTTCCTTATATTAAATATAACTAATCCAAGTGCAATTAATCAATGGTAAAATTCATCTAAATCCTTTCTTAAATATACCAATGAAGTAATGTAAGTCCTAAACTACTCTTCTCTCTGAAGTACGTCAAACAACTGCAAGTATCATCGTGGTTTCATGGCAAGATTATGGCAGGGAGTTAACTATCCATAGTCTTCAGTTACAGACTATGTAATTTTCACTAGGTATCATAATTATGGTGTTATTCAGAGTGTTTGAGATTGTGTGTAAATGCGTCATTAACAAAGTGTCAGTAACAGGAGATATATAAAGTATTTCACCAGTAGTCATATGAAATCAGAATCATTATTCTTTTCTTTGGTCTTTAACATTAGTCAATTGGACAGAAAACCCATAAAATAACAACACTCTTAAAGAAAATACATTTATGGAGTCAATAATAAGTTAATTCATTTTGAATAAAAATAAATTTTATTATTTTCGCGAGATTGAAGTTTAGGCTGTAGTTTAAGGTACAATTTGGACCGAGATTAAACCGCTCAATGAATTGTGAATCTCACTTTTATTGAAAAACTCATGGTATTCAGATTGAAATAAAAATGCCCGCCCAACCCGCCCAGCAAAAGAATGTTTTACATATTACCCTCTTTGGTATCTATAATATGTTATAAATGGTAAAAGTTTTTTAGTTTGCTAAACTTTGGTTGGATATATATTTCCCGCGTTGCTGTTTTGGTATTTTTGTATTTTACAGTACGGCATCGCAGCGGCGGTTCGAGTATGGTCCACAAACACGCTATGGCGGATTGGTGTCTCTGCAGGGGGTGTTCGTCGGGATACAGAAAAGCCAACCAACAGTCGGTGAACAATTGTTTGATGGTTACATTAATGCATTGCTAGGAGATTGCGGGTTGTATTCGGGGTGAGGAATCACGTGACTTCAACGGGGTTCTCACATGTGTCACCACGATTCAAAACTGATGTAAATAAGCAAGAAAGTGACAGTTATTTCTAAATAACCTTTTTGAGAGAAAAGAGGGGAACATATTTCTTAGCCTATAAAATACTATACTATTTTCTGCTTCTACAAGTGTGAAATATTTTGGATTTACTTGGATTTTAATGATGGAATCCTTGGCCAAAATTTCGAATCGACAGGATTTTGTAGAACGATGCAACGCTATGTGCGCCGTGAGTCTTTGTTTTGTATACATTTCTTAGTAATTAGTAATATTTAAGATCTCAAACATGTGTTAAAATATTGATTTTACTCATTTCATTCATTAAACGAATTGGTTGAAATTTTTTAATGAATATCGATATTTCAAGAGAGGCTGTTGTTAACGCGAATTTTATATTTGCTGTTGTTAACGTGAATTCTTCTCATAACATGCTTAATTGATTTAATAGTAGTTTGAACTACTCTCTCAACTTTAACGATAATGCATTCAACACTAAACGTTTGTTCCAAATAGTATTTCTTTTATGAAATGAATATATATATCCATCCATTTGTTCAATTTAAAATGTTAAATTTATGTTCTAGGTTGGCCGTCATGGTGATACGTCCAAATTATCCATTGTCCTTCTGTAAGAGACGGAGTCAACCCTTATATGTTTCACCAAATGTTGACAAAAGATGGATAAATTTAATTGATGCAGTGATGAGTACATTCAAATTGAAGACAAGATATACTCCAGCCAACCCCGTTCCATGTACACGACCTGGTAAAAGATAGTCAACAACGAAGAAATGATTGAACTACGTTTTAATGTACAATAAATCATTAAACTATTGATAAAAGAAAAAGTGATTACATGTTTTGCTGGTTGGATCCATTGTATTTGTATATGACGTCATTATAAACCACTTATTTCTTTTTTTCATGCTATAAGAAAAACCGTTTGAGTGAAATGATTCAACACGTCGCACTCATAAAGTAAAAATTCAACCCTTTTAAGTTATGGATGTAATGGATGCAAAAACAATTTCTTTGATATATGTTTGCGTATTACATAAGTAAAGTCATGTTGTTGTTTATATAAATATAATCATATACCATTGTTGTTTATAGGAATTGTAAATGTGATTTATTATTTGTAAAAGATTTCACAATGTGATGATATTAAAGCAACTGTGCACCAGATGATCATATTGCAAGAAAAAAAGAAAATTGTTGAAAACTGACATAAACTTGGTATTAATGTGTACAATGGATTGAAACTTGATAACTGAAGTACCACATAGTTTACAATTTATTTAAGTTTAGCAGTTATTTCGTATTTTTCCATTAAAAAAGATTACTGGGTATGTCTACCTAGTAGATTTCATTCCTTATGAATGACTGGCTAGTCGATGTTATCACGTGATATTACCAAGTTAGGTGTATAGCTTAAATATACCACTCGATTGAAATAAGCCTTCGTAGCATAGTGGATACAACACTAGGTTGCAATTTTGGCGACACAGGTTCGAACCCGGTCTCCGCCACATTTTTATTTTACATTTTGGTACTTTTTTACTATTATGATCTCAAAGCGTAACACATTCTATTAAATAATTGTCCTGAGATTCGTTATAGAACACAACGTTTTTGGTGGCAATCTGGTGTACAGTCCCTTTAAATATGTTAAAGCTGTTTTAAGAAAATCGTATAGATATTTAGAAAGATTGCCAAATTGATAGTCATGGGCAAAAGTTATTATAGATATCTTACTATCACTAGGATTTTATGATGCATGGTTATTTCAAAGTGTTGGTGATTTTAATATATATATATATTTAAAGTGAACTGAAACAGAGATTAAAATGTGTATTTACAAAAATGGTTTGCAGAATTTATTAATTCAGCTACAGCCAAAACGTTTGTTTTGTTCACTGACTGTAAGTTACAACCACTTCTGTGTGCTGTTAATAAAGTTAAATTTAGGAAAGCATTGACGAGACATAGACTTTTGTCACACAGGTAAGAAATTGAGGCCGGTAGATGGCACAAACCTAAACCTATTTCTGAATTAGAAAGGAAAAGTCAAGTTTGCCATAAAATAGTAGATGAGTTTCATTTCTTGTTTTAATGTACTTTATTTAGTTATTGAAGAAGACAATACAATACATACATAAAAACTTTTTAAATAGACCAAATATAACCAAATTTGTTGAACTTTTACAAATACCAATAAAACTATTCAAAGGAAATTAGCAATGTTTATCCACAAAACATTTTAATTTAGAGTCCCTGTTGTACTTATATTGATGTTAGAAAACTCATTTAAATGATATTTGTAACCACTGTCACCTCACTATGGTTACATTATATTGTATGTGTACTGTCTATGTTTTTTGTTTGTGTTTCGAAAGTACCTTGTTGGTAAAGATAAGTATACGTGTATTAATATATATCGTGACCTACGATCGATTGATAGAAGTGCATTTTAATTATATATATTATGAATTCCATTGGTGTTATGTTCATGGGCCTAAGACCTTTATGCATTTGAATAAACTATGAAACTTTATTATCACAACTCGAGGCTTGTGATTCCACTTAAGGTCTCTGGTTGGTGATATTTTCTTCTATGGCGTTGAAGCTATCAACTTCTCTCTCATTCTCTCTCTCCCCCCTCCCCAGATAAGTAGATTAAAATGGCCACGCTGGACATCCTTATCGTGCTCATAGCTACAGAACTTTTTGATGAAACCTACAAAAGAGTGTTTTCTACAACAATTTTCTCACAAATTTAAAATTTTAGATATGCAAGAAAAAAAAATCAATCATGTGTTTCCAGTAAGGATCGAAAAACCCGACGCTCGGGCACGCTGTGTGGCCGGTTACTCGGCAAGCCTCATTCCCGGCTTACGCGCCAGCCCTTGGGTCGGATTTTTCTATCCGTACCGGAAACACATGATAGATACTTACACTCTTCTATTGTCATCACATATCTGCCTCCCTTGTTGAAGACCGTCGTCTGCAGCACAATGGAAACATTGTCATATGGTATTACTTGTAAAGTGAAAACTTTTTAACCTTGTTTCCGCATTACACGCTATGCTCGGGTTTGGGATTAACCTTATTACACGAAAGGCCATGCCAGATACAAATTATCATCTTACGAGGGAAGGTCATTTTCATGGTAGTCAATTTCGTTGTCAGTGCTTCTTATTATTTCCTGATTTCTTATGGATAAAGATATTTGACCATTTTGGAAGCATGGAATTTAACTGGAGCGTGGGCAGTTTATGATTTACCTTTAGGAATGGCGATTTAGTAATTTAATTGATATTGCTATTTGTTCGTTTATTGGGTGTTGGATTTCTTTTATTTTGGAACGTACATGAGACGGGTTTGGGTGAAGTGAATTTTGCCTTCCATTTTATTGTATCTATTACTTCATTCATTTAACTTATCCATCTTTGTAAACATTTGGTGAAACTGCAGAGGGATACTGAATATCTGGAAGTTTCGAATCGATAAAATTGGTGTAAATTCATACCATGAATAAGAGCTTTAGGTTGTATAAATTCTCGTCACAAATGAGAGGGCAATACAAACCAAAATATAGAATAAACTGAGCATGTTATGATAAGTTTGTTAAGGATACCGACTTAACATAGTCAGCTTTATTGAGATGAGAAGAAGTTTATGTTCACGACAGCACATATAACTATCATGTTTACAACAGCACTTCATGAAAATTCGATATCTATTGAAAAAACTAAAATAACATTTAACGAACAATTTGTTTTATGAGAGTAATGAGCAAAACTAACTTTTTAACGCGTGTCTGATATCTTAACTATTACAGATGACTAAGAAATATGTACAAAACAAAGAATCACGGGGCACACAGCGTATCATCGTTCTACAAAATCCCGTCATTTCGAAATTTTGGCCAAGGATTCCATCGTTAAAATACAAGTAAATACATGTTGCACGCAAGATCCCACTTTGTAGGTCAAGGCAATATTTAGAGGTGAATGTTAAAAGATGTAAAAGATCTTGTCCTTTCTGCAACTTCCTCATGCACTTTTAAATAATTTATTTTCAATGTTCACTATGAGAGAGTGTGATGTATGTAAAACAAATTATTAATTTTTTGTCCATGCATGCGGAAGTTGGAGCACAGACAAGAACTATTATACTAATTAATTTTGGCAACAAAGCAATAGTTTGTATAGGTATGCTAAATAACAGTTATGTGTCCAAGTGGAGGTAAAAACAAACACATTTAATCGTGAAATCGTAAAAAAAAGGTAAAAAATAGCATTTCAGTGTTAAAATGGAGGTCGAAAATAGCATTCAAGTGTGCAAACAGAAGTCAAAAATTATATTTCGTGAAAATACATTTATCATAGAGAGAAGCACATACACTAATGAACATACCTAATGTTTCAGTATGTAGGTTTTAATTAAATCGACTTTCAAGTTCCATATTGAGCGATGCTTTAAGTACTGTACTTATTTATTAAATCGCCAATATGTTGGCTGTTCACATTAAAATTGAAATGACATAGTTTGTTTGATATTGTGTGATGTCACTGTCATGTTTCTATATTTGCATTCGCCTGATCCTTTGTATAGATAAAACTTGACGTTCATATTGTAATATTTACACCTCAACTTCCATTCCTTAAATGAACTGCCTTTCGGCAATTGCGTTCATCAATCGATGAACGCAACATCTTCGGATATGTTCGAATCGCAATTCATTGCATAACAATATACATGAAAAAAAATGATACTGTTATTGTTTGTATTGTGTCAGCAGGTCCCGTAAAATATAAATAAACATTTTAGAAAGTATTTTTTTTTTAATTTTAAATGAATAGTTGCCTTAATTGTTTGAATTTTACGTTTAAAAGTGATTTTAAGTGGCTGATCTTTTCCCGCGTTATTGTGACGTCATTTGAAAAAATACTTCCGGTTACAGTCGGGTCGTTCTAATTACGGAATGGGTAGGAAAGAGTTATTGAAAGGTTTTCATAAAGAAATGAAGTATTTACATTTATTGAATGAAATAATGAACTATTTCCTTCGGACTCCACACACTTTGACCAGCCCAATTGCGTTCATACCCCGATAATAACATCAAGCCCGCAATTCATTCCTTAATAACACTCAAAGAGTAATGACGTCATTGTTTTTTCAATATTGCGCTCCGATTGGCGTGACGTCGTTAAACCAATGATATACGAAGATAGAAATATCAGCTATTCTTTTATACAAACGTATGTTGTCGGTTACATTTCTGTAAGAAAAAATATCCAATTGCATAAAATACTGATACTTATTGTAATGAATTATTATTTAAAATGTAAATATATGTATTTTTGCATTTAGTTTTTTGCATAAATATTGATCGCATTTTTTTCGTTTATGCTGAATGAACGCACAGGGTAATCGAGCAAATTCCATGAAGCGCACTAAAAAGGCGTTCAATCCTTAAATAAAAATCCTTAAGTAGTACGCTGTTTTTTTTCCACAATGCGATTCTGCTTTAATAAGACAATAATTTAAATGTATAACTCGTGTTTTTAACCCCCTTTTTAATAGTATGAATGAATCACCAATAACAAAAACCTTGTATGCAAATCACAACGTTCGTCTGTTAGTCAATGAACACAAGTCAACATTTTCTTTCGCTTGATAACTTATTTTATTACAATGAAAATGTTATTGTGAGTATTTAAGATTTATATTGGGTAGCCCTTTACTATTAAGAATTAATATTCAACATCAATTCACAACGTCGACATCGCTTGTGATGCATTAAATATAAATTCTTGGAAAGTTGTCTTTAAATATTGTCATCATTTTTTTTTAATAAAAAAACACAAGTTTTAAAACGTTTAAGAGTACATTTTCATCAGAAACTTATTTCATCAAAAACTTATTTCAACTAAATTAGACAAAATCATACATACACCATGGTTTCATAACGCTTGTTCATATTCAGCGGTAGTGGCGAAAACATGTTCGTAACAAAAATGATTTCAACCGAAATAATCTTAATCATTTATATGGTGGTTTTACTGAAAATTAAATGCTGAGCTAGGCTTTTACGTTTATTTCGACCTTAAAATAAACAATAACCTATATTTACAATGTATACCATGATACCGAGTCTTCTTTGTTAAAATTTCTTCAGTGAAAAAATAAGATATCTTACCTTAAAAGTTGTATTTGACATTTTACCGAACTTATATCTCCATAGATGATCCAAAGTTGCTCAGTAATAACTGGGTAAAAGTTTTCGCGGAATGTAATATATATTTTCAAATTACCCACTCAATAGGATAGTGTCTTTCCTTTTAAAGGCATTTGAAATAGCGTCACTGTTCACCATCCAATGAAATGTTGCTCGTAGATCATATATGTATTGAAACGTTCTACAAGTGGATAAACAATATATTCATCGTTTTTCTTTCATATGTTTTAACATTGACACATTTGTTAATTTACACTGAGTGAAAACTGCAAAAGTAGTTGAAATTATCCAGTTCTAGTCTTAACAATGAAATATGACAAGAAAACAGTTCCAATGTCTAATCAATTGATCACATTTATGAACAAAATATCTACTGGAATAAGCCTCACATCATTAAAATCGCAGCTGAGCTTTTCTGAGACAGTTTTCGCCGTTAATACTATTGGCATGGTGTAATTCTAAACCAAGAATACAAATACTTGAGGGCGAAAAAGGTGTTTTTGGATTCCCATGAGTCCGCCATAAATTAATAAGAAAAGATAGAAATGAACACACAAATACACATTTTAAAACACATTTCTATGAATGATTTAAGAATACAATGCTCTTAAACCATGTTTTTGTCTATAATAACTAATAAGAGTAACGAGCTACATTATTTAGTGATCGTACAGTTGTGAACATTTTGAACGAATAGAAAAAAGCCAATGATTCCATTCATACAGTAGATTTATTTTAAATAGTTTCATCTTCCTAAATAATTATTTTATAAATTCATTATCATATATTCTTTCACACACTTAATGATTAAATTATTGCAAAGAATAAAATTATCATAATTTACACACATGACACGATATTATCAAATCTAAATAAAATGAGGGACCAGTTCTTATATAAAAACATGCTTTATATAGGAAAACTTTATCAATTGTGTGAAAAAGAAGAACAATACATGAAAGACATACGACTCTCATCACTTTCTCTATATATATTTATAGTGTTTACAGGCAAGAAAGATTCAATTACTTAGTATTATCACGCCATTTTTGGAGTTACACTTTGAAGCTTTTGGCGTAAATGACCAAAGGCAAATTTGCCGATATGCCAATGCATGCAACCTGAACTGTAGTCGAAGCTCCTCGGCCATTTTATCGAAAACAACCTCGGATGTATGCTGGTTTATTAGTAGAAGAAGTTCGATTTTTTTAATTTTATCATTAATCAAATGAAGTGTTTTATCTAAGTTTAAATTGATTGCCAGTGAAGTGTATTATTGCAAACATAATAAAGATTACCAAGAGTTAAGTCATTAAAGTGACACTCTTATTCAAAATTAATACATACACTTGTATAACAAACATAAATATTGACTGATAGACCTTAAACTACATACTAAATAATGCATTTATGGAAAATATTAACTACTGATAACAAAAATGTAACCGTGAATTTAGTAGCAGAAAGCGCAAACATATTAAATGATTGGTGAATGCTAAAAGATTTACTGTGGTCGACTATAGTTTCATAAGGTAGAAATACCGTTTTTTATGCTCATTTCTTTCTAATTAAACTCAGTATTCTTCATAAGAACCATTATTGTTGACATGTTTAATCCTTTTTTAGGAATATAAAAACAATATTATTAATTGTGGTAAACCTTATATGGGAGTAAGAGTGTATCTTTAAGTTTTAACTGCTAAATTAAATTACTACGCGATCTACTCTCAGCGGACTTAAACAAACCGATTTCTGAGTATGTAAACCGTCCATATACATCCGAGGTTGTTTTCGATAAAAATGGCCGAGGAGCTCCGAATGTCTGAACTGATAATTGTATAGGATAACAGATGTATATTAATTAACATGTAAAACAGCTTTCAGCAAGTCGCGACTCGCTAATTGTTTTTATTTATACATTCTGTGCGGGATTCTTCTTTTCTACGTGTGTGTTCTTGTATTGCTGTGTGATACATTGGGACTCTGACGTAATGTGTTAATAGATATGACAGCTTGTGCGGGTTACGTAGGTACGTGGACCAGAACTTTTATATAAACAACACAACCTTGGATTTTACGTAAGCATATTTCATTCAAATACTTTATTTTATTTCGTATACAATGTTTTTTAGAGTATTTGCACAAGTTATTGTCAGACGTAACGCTTATTTTAAACGTTAAAAGTGTAACGCTGAATCATATCGTCCCGCAACGCTTATTGACGAATCTAAGTTTTATGCCAGCAGATTCATATTTTTAATATATTGCTCCAAGGATATTGACACAACAGAACAAACAGTTCGTTAAGACCTATACAATAGTGTTTCGTCTAAAAACATATATGTACAAATATATTGCAATGGCCTAGTATTTTTAAGGAAAAACATTACGACCTCGGTGTCAAGCGCTTGCTTCAGAATGTGAGAACAAACAAGACACTCTTGAACTGATTGATGTACACTTGTCCGTAGACGTCTTCTGATGGCGATTCTAGTTACAATATCGACGAGTCTCAGGGAGTAGTTGGTTGTGAATAACTGGTGTACGACGGGCTTGAAATATAGTTTTAATACTTTAAAAGTATGGAATGCAAAACATTTGGAAAACGCATCTTTGTTCTCCACATAACGGTAAGTCTCAACATTGATAGACATTGTGTTTTTTTCCATCGCTTTGTATTGTCAAGTCTTGTTTTGTGCAAACATCTGTGGCCAAAACAAAATTGTTGTTTCGCTGATTCGTATCATACAAATTGTAAAGCTATTCCGGAAATTTTACAAATATGCATAGTCTGCAAATGTCATAAAAGTGATGTTTTATATAAAATAAATTACATACGGTACTTTACAAATATGCATACTCTGCAGATGTCATTAAAATGAAGTTTTATTGAAATAAATCACATACGGTACTGTTATTCAGTTATCATAATTCACGTTCAATATGTGGTTTCCATTAAACATCTCTTCAATCTCTGCCAACTTTAATGAATTTCTTCATTGGTTGAATCGCTTCAGCTAAGATAAATACTGATGTAGATGGACTCTTAGACAGGTAATTTACTTTAATATTAAGTGATTTAACGTCCAGTTTTTGTTATTCCATAAATATGTACAACTATAGAGGCTTCCCTGATATATTTTCTAAGACATTAATCTCCAGCTACATTCAAAATGACATTTATTTCCTGATGGCGCGTTTTATAGCCATAGTTGTAATTAAATATGCACTCTTACTCCCAGATAAGATTTACCACCATGGGTAATATAATTTTAATATTCCAAAAAGGATGAATAAATGTCGAAAACATTGGTTCCTCTGAATGATACCGAGTTTAATTTGAAAGAAATGAACATAAAACACGGTATTCTACCTTATGCGACTATAGTAAACCACAGTAAATCGTTTAGCATTCACCAATCAATTAATATTTTTCATAAATACATTATTTATTAAGTAGTTTATTAGTAAGAAGGTTTATCAGTCAAAATTAATGTTTGTTATGCATGTGTATGTACTGATTTTGAAATCGAGTGTCACTTTAAAGTTTTCGGGTTTAGCCAAAGTTTAATATCAGTCTTGCTGTTTTTGTTCAGGATTTTTAGCATCATGTATATAAATGTCTTAAACGTATGGTTGTTGGTTTCTGACGGATAGTGTAACTGCCTATGACTTTTCGAGCGATAATACAAAGTTATGAACATTATTGGCTTGATTTGAAAATGGCGGGTAGATAAAACAAACACACGTTGCAAACGAAGAATTTATGAAAATATCGGTTATTGTATCTGGAACGCAAAAATATGACCGACGTCTCAAAATTGACGTCAGTGGTATATTTTGAACAGTCGTAGTTTCACAATATAAAATCAGTAAAAACAGTCTCTTATTGGGCATACGCTCTTCTCTTCGAAAATTCGCTAAATATAAAAGAAGAACCTTTGTGTTATTCGTCGTCTTCAAATTAATCCATATGTTGCAGGCATGTTTACATCTCTTCCTGTTACTTGGTCCCGTTGTCCAAACTGCGTCTGTTCCTGGCCGGACAGTACTGACTTCAAACCCTAACAACGCTACTGCGACCAGGGTCGAGCGGGTCAAAGAACAGCTAACTACCCTCAAGGTTTTAGAAAGATATTACCAGCAACTCTTTGTGAGGGGTTACCTAACGGACGAAGCAACACGATCATTAGGTAAGAATTATTTTTAATTGTTCCAACCAACCTATTCATTATAAATACAATATTATAATATCGTTGCATCAGTAAATGGGATTTCCGCCATTGAAAATTTAAATTGCAATTGATATTCCAAAAAGCCTTTTATTATTTGCATGTTAATTTTATTTATTTTTTTCTATATTTTAAAACTTCAAATGCTCACGTGCATAAGTATTTAAGAATAAATATGTAATTGTCTTTTGCTCAGCGTTTGTCGACGAACTATTAACGCGTTGTTGACGATTCAATGTGATATTTAATAGTAACGGTTTGCTTTGGATGTTATGTCTCGCTTTTTGAGACATAGAGCACATGAGTGAAATATTTACTGTGGGTTTTCATGGGGTGGAATATATTGCTGTATTGTAATCAAGTAAACAAATCTGATTTCTATTTGCCTAAAACGTATATAAGACAATAGGTAATTGAAGTTTACGACCCTCGTATGTCCGTCTAAAGGTCCGAGAAGCCTTCAATCTACTCCGATTTCTATATGAAGGCACACTGATCAATGCCCGGCACGCACACATCAAACACATTAAACAAATGTTGATGTCCAAAGGTCAATGTCATACTAAAAGGAAAAATCTAATGTTATACTAAAAGGAAAAAGCTAATGTCATACTAAACGGAAAAAGCTAATGTCATACTAAAAGGAAAAAGCTAATGTTATACTAAAGGGAAAAAGCTAATATCATACAGAAAGGAAAAAGCTCATGTCATACTAAAAGGAAAACGCTCATGTCATACTAAAAGGAAAAAGCTCATGTTATACTAAACGGAAAAAGCTAATGGTATACTAAACGGAAAAAAGCTCATTTCATACTGAAAGGAAAGAGCACATGTCATACTAAAAGAAAAACGCTAATGTTATACACACCTGAAAAAAGCTTATGTCATACTAAAAAGAAAAAGCTAATGTTATATTAAACGGAAAAAGCTAATGCTATACAAAAAGGAAAAAGCTAATGTCATACTAAAAGAAAAAGCTTATGCTATACTAAACGGAGAAAGCTAATGGTATACTAAACGGAATAAGCTCATTTCATACTCATTTCATACTAATGTCATACTAAAAGGAAAAGGCTAGTGTTATACTAAAGAGAAAAAGGCTAATATCCTACTTAAAGGAAAAAGCTAATGTTATACTAAAAGGAAAAAGCTAATGTTATACTAAACGAAAAAAGCTAATGTTATACTAAACGAAAAAGCTTATGTCATACTAAAAGGAAAAAGCTAATGTTATACTAAACGGAAAAAGCTAAAGCCATACAATAAGGAAACAGTAATGTTATACTAAAAGGAAAAAGCTTATGTGATACTGAAAGGAAAAAGATTATGTCGTACTAAAAGGAAAAATCTAATGTGATACTAAAAGGAAAAAAGCTAAATCATACTAAAAGGAAAAAGCTAATGTTTGCTAAAAGGAAAAAGCTAACGTCATACTTATAGGACAAAGCTAAAGCTCATGGGTCTTTATCTGTTATACAAAAACCCTTTTTTATATAAGCATAGCGACCTTTTTTTTGTCACCAGAAATTTGATGCTTAAACCAACCTATGCACGAGGCCGTTTCAAAAGCGTGATATGAGTCTTAACCCTAGTAACTCCTTAATATGAGATAGTATCTCCTATTTATTATTAAACTTCTAATTAGGACTAAGTATCTTCTAACTGGGACTTTAATATCTCAAATTTGAAACCTAGTATCTTATTATTACGCAAAACTATCTCCTTATTGGCACAAAACATATGTTGATATTTTACACTGTGTCACTACCACGCTTCCATATCTAGTTACATAATAAGTGTGATAAGTGTATGAAGAAGTGTCACGATCTTTATCAAAAGCTTCCAAAAGTCGTGATGTCTTGTATGTTGTCACCATTTGATATTGAAAAAACATAATATTACATGGGAATCTGGCACAGAAAACTCAAGAAGACGCCAGTTATTAACATTAAATGAAGTGTGTCACCTAAAACTATATAGCCGTGTAGCTGACATTGTCCTATTAAAACATTTTATGTTTTTGTATTTGCCTTTTTCACTGATAAGCATATCATATTAATCACTTATTTTGTATTTCTCCATGTCTATTAGATAATGACGCTAAGATGTCTTTACCTCTCTGTTGCTGGTTACGCATTTATCAGGGCCAATTACTAAATACGATCAGTTATATACGTATAGGTTTATGTTTGAAATAACATTGATTGTACATATTTTCCTCTTTCTGTAACAAATTTGTTGTACATTTCAGCTCATATCCGCTCGTATATGCGAATTCTAGAGACGTTTCTTCAGTCGAAAGCGAAATAATCATTTCTTCAGTCGATAGTAGACTAAAAGTTTCTTCAGTGTAGATAGCGGAATAATCGTTTCTTTTAGTCGATAGCGACTTTAAGTAATGTTTGCGAAGATCTTCTACTGGCCTATCTGTGATATACCAAGACTTTGTTCATAGGTGAACTCTGAACAAACTCTGTTAGTCTCTGTATTTAATATGTTACTTTGTTGTTAATGTGATTCTAATAAAGTATAATACAACCGTAGTGGTCAGAAAAGGCACCATTCGGAACTCCTCGGCCATTTTTTCAAAAACAACCTCGGATGTATATGGACGGTTTACATACTTAAAAAGTGGTACGTTTAAGTCCGCTGCAAATAGATCGCGTAGTAATCTTATTTAGTAGTTAAAATTTATGACTTAATTCTTGGGAATCGTAATTATGTTTGCAATAAAACACTTCACTGGCAATCAATTTAAACTGAGCGCAATGAATACAACTCTTAAACACTACATTTAATTAATGCTTTTATTAAACAAAATACGGACTACTTCAACAGATGTACCGGCATACATCCGAGGTTGTTTTTAAAAAAATGGCCGAGGAGCTCCGAGTGAAAAGGCACAATAATTACAAAGCTGTGCGAAACTATTTTACATTGTCTACACCGGCGCTGACTACTTCATGTGTATAGAGATGGTTTCTGTTTTTATATAGTTAATGTCTATATATGTTACTTATAACAGCCTGATCTATCAGAATGGTATAGAGCAGGCTGTTACAGCAGCCATTGTATACCACTTTGGGTTGGTTAGCCAAAACGTGTATGTATTGGTCAATATTTATCCAATAATTACAGTTGACCAATCAAATTGCTTTGATGTGCAAACCAGGAAAAATATAACGTATGGATAACTAATCTGATTGTATACAATTGGCTGCTAAGGATACATTTATCCGAGTTTTTGTTTCTATTTATTGACATTTGATAAAAAAAATAATGAAGTATATGCGTTCGTTTTGTTTACTTTAACATGATGAAATACGATGAACAGCGTCCCAAAATGTGTTTCCAGACTCATTGTGTGGCGAAATGGTACATTGTGTACTTTTCAAAGTCCTTGAAAACTATCACTTTTTTAAGAGTTTTGCCTCGCAAGCTTGCCACCGTATTAATATAATGTAGGAAATTATTTGCGAGAAACTTGTATACATGATTCTAATGGAGCCAATATCCATATGTTCATTCCCTTTTAGCACACCGGCCGCCAATATAAGCTTATAGTTTGAATGTAATGAAAACAAGTGTGCACATTTTCGGAATTTATTCAAACACTGACCTTAAAACGGCTTGGCATTTCACGTGTCTATTGATTGGCATTATTATTGGTCAACAGCATGGTATTTTATTACGGGTCAACTGCTTGGAATTTTATGGGTCAAGTGTATTGCATTGAATTATACCGTCATACAGCTGCTGACCTTCATGTGTGAAAGTCTAACGACGTCATAGCTGACCTACCTGTGAGTAATTTGAACAGTTTGACAGACACATCGAGATAATGGCTCCTGGCTAAATATGATAGCTAAGAAACTTCTGTAATGCTATGATAAAATCCTGTCAGATTTTCATAGAATTTGAGTCCAACCATAGTATTCATATTTCCTGCACAAACAAGAAAGTTTCATACATATACAATAACATTTTTACAACTATTCCATCACAACATTATTATAATAGTTATACTTTAAATTTTGATTGGAAAATATCTACATAAAAACTTAATAATATTGCTTCCAAAACCAAAACATTCAACATCAAACGATCAAGAGACGTTTCAAACGAAAAAATACGGTATACAATTTGTTGAGGAGATGGACGTAACAACTTAAAATTAAAGGCAAACACATTTATATAGCTTACTTAGATAATCATCTTTTTCATTTTACTAAGGATGCATAAACAAAAATCATTACATTTTAGGACCATTCAATTTCATTCCAATCTTTTTGAACGAGGCAGCAGGTAAATAACAGTGTCAAGTCATTGTGTTAGCTTCTCAGACAAAATCAAGTCAGAACGCAGACATAGTGCAGTATAAACTCTATCTCAAACCCATATAATACACCGGAGAATAAAATGCAAACGATGACCTAAAGTGGTCGTGTGTCGTCAGCGTTTAATTTTTCTTCTTCTTTTTTTTAAATCTCTAGCAGCCATATTTTTCAATCCAATCTTTAAATACTAAAATAAAACTTGTTTCGCTCAAGGGACCATATATTCTCTACCCACATTATGAAACGTGGCTTAAATGTGCTTCTCAGGCTACAGATTCTAGAGTCACGTTTGACTATCAGCAGACTTGTCTGCCAAGCTCTCTTATTTGTTATGTCCGGGTCAAAAAAGTGAGTGAAATGTACGAAACGAACTTCTTATCGTCGATCTTATAATAATTATTATGCAAACATGGTCATGTTGGTCTGGATGAAATGAAGGTCAAGTTCCATAATCTGGTAATAAGGTCGGATATTCTTACAAAACAATTAAGGCAACAAGCACAAGAATCATAAACACATCGAACACTCTAGAAATCCCCTTTTCTACCCATTTCTTTTATCGAACTTGGTAAACATGTTTCTCATATCAAAATAATCAAATTATAGTGTCCATTGCTCACGCTATACCAATATATTGTTTGGAAACTACTGTCAACAGTTAACATGTCGTTTTTGCCCAATCTCACGAAACTAATAAATAAAAAATCAACAACATGCGATGTGTGACGTTTCCAGATTCCAGATTTAGGATTATAGAAGCTACACTTATGGTCGATAATTTTGATTAAACCGATTTTTTCTAGCCAACCAAATGATCTGTTATTCCGGTTATTTCTAAATGGGAATATTCTTGTCATGCAGTTCTTTTTCAGTTTTATTTTTAAATTTATTCCCAATTCAATGTGTTAATCGAAAAAATACTCCAAAATAATAAAATCATACACTGCCTATCAAGGCAAGAATGCACTTATTTATTATTATTAATATTATTATTATTATTATTATTATTATTATTATTATTATTTTTATTATTATTTGCAATAAAATATATATGGTGCGTGTGAGGTGAGCCTTCGTGACCCCTTTGTTTAAAACACCGGAAGTCTCGATCATGTGTAATCCAGTGTATGACAAATGGAATAATTGTAATGCTATTATAGGTGGTAATAACATATGCTCATACTTTGCGTTCCGTATTTTAACAAAAGGGTATTCATTGAAATTCATTTTGCAGTTTTTATGGCAAAACAACTATAAATTGCATAGCAATAAGTAAATATATGAACTGCACTTTCCTTAACTAATGATTGCAAATCAACATAGCAAAACATACTCGCCAATAGTATGACACATTACGATCGTAATGCCATTTTGTGACGAAGAGACAGTCAATTTGCACAACTCTAACGGCTGCTTCAGACAATCAGTTTCAAGATCTTTTGATGTTTGTAATCGCGCGGTTTCTGTGAATGTTATTAAACGCTACGATTTAATTGCCCGTTTGAAGTGCAACGTATGCAAACTTTAAATGTATGAAGGCTTTGCAGAGCCAAATTGCTGACGGCGGGAGTCGGTATTTCTTCCAAATTTGAAGTCGATTGACAGGCATTTGGTTTTTCACTTGATTTGAAATTCACTTGTTGTTTTGGGGCGAAGCAAAAGCTACGACCACTCAATGCTTCAAAACCATGTAATGCTTAGTTCATTTGCAAGCAGTACTATCACAATCCGTTTTTATATAAAGTTTTATTTCAATTATTTTGAGGATAACTTTATTGTCAGTGGACAGCAAAGTGCATGTTTTGCCTTCAAAAACTTGTTTTGTATAGCAAATAATAAAGCGCGAACACGAAGTACGTATACAATTTATACAAAGTTACAATACATTGACATTGCAGAATATGCACACGAACAAAAAATATAGACACAATCTTTTTATGTTTTATATTAATTTAAAGTGGCACTCTCATTCAAAATCAATACATACACATGTATGACAGAAAAATAATTGTGTCATAAATCTTTAACTACTTACTTTATAATACATCTATGGAAAATATTAATTACTGATAACAAGATGGTAACCGTGTATATAATAGCTGAAAACGCAAATATATCAAATGATTGGTGAATGCTAAAAGATTTACAGTGATCTACTATCGTCTCATAAGGTTGAAATACCGTGTTTGGTTTCTGCACATGTCTTTCAAATTATACTCCGAGTCCTTCGTAAGAACCATTTGTTTTCGACATCTATTCATCCTTTCTGGTATATTTCAACAATTGTATTGATTGTGGTAAATCTTATTTGGGAGTAACAGTTCATCTTAAAACAAATTGCATCAATATTAAACACAAACTCTTATACGCCTAAATTTTCTCTTCCTAAATACTTTATTCTTCATCTTTCGAGAGTAATTTTCAATTTGATGATATTCGCTGCTTTCTCTATCTGAAGACAGAGTTGAATGACAGTTTTACATAAAAGACACACTATCCATTTAAGATAATTACTTCATTTGCACCAATGTGATCAGATATAATATATTGGCTTCATATCTTTATGACCATTATTATATATGAAATAGACCAATGGACAATACGGAATGTTTGTGTGGAAATATCATTTTCCATAATGGTCCTTCAATGGATTTCTATGTTTTCCTATGGATTACATGTATTTCTAGATTTATAATAAATTGAGTTTATCCTCATTTGCTTTGGAAACAAATTATTTCTAATGTAAAATGTGCTTGTCAAGATAAGCCGTATATAGATATTACAGTAAACGATGGATTTTCTCTATAAGACATGACATATGTCAATTCAGTTGACACATGCTGAGTATATTCTTTTTTATTTGCCTGAAGTATAAGCATATTCATGGTCCCCATAGTGATCATATTAGTCAGAAATGGGAGGGGGATTTATATCATTAAATACATAATAAGCCTTATTATGTATATAATGATATATAAAACTAGAAATGTCACATGGGGGACGGAACCCACGAATGCAATCAAGAGTGGCAAATTATTCCTTGAAAAGAGGCCGTTAATCCGAGGTTACTGTCATTGCATTTCAACGTATCACCTTAACCATGTTTAATTAAAGTACATTGAGTAACTTAAAAGAAACGTTGCTGACAAGAAACATTACAAAGGGCAATAACTATGTTGCTGAAAATGAATTATTGTTCTCTCATTGTACTTTACCTTTGCATGAAGTTCATAATTAAATTCAATATTTTAATTTTCAAGTTATGCCCAAGACAAGGAAAAGTGACAAAGGGCAATAACTCATCAGTATGCTAAAATAGAGCTACGGTTCATGCACACGCCACTCCTCTCATTGTGCTTTACCGAAGTACGAAGTTTAATAAAATTCCATCCAGTAGTTTATATGCTAATTTCCGGTAAATAGTAAGTTGGATGGATGAAGCTCAGAGGGCACAGTGGATCTTGTCTCAGCCAGCATGTTCATAAATCAATTACATAATGCAGGATTTAACAGGTCAGAAATGTGAGTCAAGCGAACAACACAAAGAAAGCGGCGAGTCAGGGAAGAGTAGAGATAATGAGGATATTCAAAAGATGTTTGCATTTCACGTGGATTGATCCCATTTGTGGTAGAAGAGTCATTAAGAAGTATTGATAGAGGTGTAGTAGCTGGAGATAGTAAATGTGGTAATGTGGTCCACCATCAACAAAGGAGAACACACACAAAAAACGTTCTGGGGGACGCATTGATGCAGAGGTCAGAGTACAGTATGACCTACTTATGAATTCGAAGAAACATAATTTCCTACTGAATATCGCAAACAAGCAAAACTTTGTAGACATGCTGGCAATGAAACTGGAAGATGCAGGAGTGGATGTCACAAAAGCTGAGGGTGATGCAGATTTTGATATAGTCATGACAGCTGTGAACTATTCAATGTCAATAAACACTGCTGTTGTTGGTTAAGACACTGATTTGTTAGTGTTACTATGCTATTATTTTGAAAATCATGATTTCTCAGTACATCTCAATAGTGAAGGCAGGAAAAAGAAATCAACAAACAGTAAAGCTGTTAAAGAACGCCTTGGTATTGATGTGTGTAAACATATTTTGTTTATCCATGCGATACTTGGGTGTGATGCTGTTTCTAACCCAAGTGGACTAGGCAAAACTGCTTCATTGAAGTTGTTTAACAAGTCTATGAAATTCCAGGAATGTGCTCAGCAATTCGAAAAACTTCCACATGAAATATCAAAAGAAGAAATTAAACAACATAGTGAGCGTGCAATGATTCTCCTATACACGGACAGGCAAATAGACAGCATAAATGATCTGAGAGTCAGGTTTTTCATTGAGAAAACTTCAAGTAACTTTTTATCTATTAATCCCAAAACATTACCGCCAACGTCCAGTTCAACAAAATACCATTCACTCCGAACATACTATCAAATATTGTAATGGAAAGGTTTGGACGAAAACCCCTGTGACCAAGGTTGGGTGCTCTCAAACGACTTACTTGTACCGAATCTAACTGATATGGCACCAGCTCCAGCCAACATCCTTAAAGTAATTCGATGTTCATGTAAAGCTGGGTGTAGAAGTATGTCGTGTGACTGCATGAAACTATGTCTAAATTGTTCAACAGTGTGCCGTAACTGCGACGAAGCTTGCTGCAACCAACTGCAGTTATATAATATTGAGTAGATCAATAAAGTAACCTTATTCAAACGTTAAATGTGTGACAATTATTAAGCAATATTATAAGCATTTTCTGTAAATGTTACTAGCATATAGTCGGAGCAGTTTTCTGAGAAAAAACTTTTGAGAAATGTACAGTTCATTCATACGTGACATATTTACAACACTTATCCAATGAAATATTTAAATGTAGATATTCATAACTTAAATGTATAATTGATTTTGATTCCTTTCATTTATCAATTTGACCTTTAAATGTGACCTTTACCCCAAATATAATAATTTGATTCTGATATGCATAACAAAACTTTGTAATGGTGAACATTTATGTATACATAGTTGGATATATATCTGACGAAATTTGTGTGTTTGACCTCTAATGGATTTTTTTCTAATGTTGACCTTTGACCTCTAAAATTTGACATTTACCTTGGATTTTAAGACACCATTAGTATGTAAATTAATTTATCTATCAATGTTAGACCTACATGTAAAATGATTTTAATATTGATTGAACGGTTGCAGAGTTATGCATGGATTGTAGAAATTCTCAAAAAAAATATCGAAAAAGCAGAAAATGCCCCCAAAATAATTTTCATAACAATAATTTTTTGGGAACTTTATGATTCATGGTAAAACCGGGTCAAAAGCTGAACAGCCTGGACTACAAGAACAATTGCAATGGCCCGACAAACCGACTGACTGATTTGCCGACTACAGGGAGACACAAATAAACCCCTTCAAACTTTGTTTTCGGGAGTATAAACACACGATCTCTGACTGCTATTATGAAATATGATTGTCACTTTTGTTATAGTTATAAAAAATATAATCAAAGAAAAATACCTGTTAAATTTCATACTGAAGTGTCCTATAGATCTATAAATTTTACAAGCCTTAGTATTGAAACCATACGTAAATGTTTAACATTTCTAAAGGTTTAATACAATGATACGAGTCTGTGTTTGGATTTAACACTACAGTGTCATTTTATATATAATATTACAAGACATTATCACATTTCAGAGATTCCAGTGTTATATACGTAAGTTAATTGGATACACTTTTCACAAGAAGGACACATACTAGAGAACATTGATTAGGACGTTTATTTTGTCATCTCTTCCCGGAATGCTTGAGCATACCACTTGGTCATGGATTGATATTGTTCAAGGGGAGTATTTATATGCTTAAGTCATGTAGTAATGTAATAAATGGGCACATAATTGACCAAATGTCTATTTTTTGCAGCAAATGAAATGCTATGAAAGAAGAAAGAATTCAGTAACCAATTAATTAAAGATATTTATTTTTAAAAACACCCCTTTGCATAGCAATGGTTTTACGACATGAAAGCCATTGTGTAAACTGAGTATGTTTGTTGCTATGGATACTAATTAGAGAACACATACTTTATTCAACACCAAAATTGTATTTTATGACAACCATTTCATAAACATATTTCGTAAAAATAAATAAAGCAATATTTTTGGCAAATGAACATAAAATACTTTATATATGTATAGTAATCACACTAAGTCCTTGCTCTGTTATGTTCTTGTCTCAGCAACTCCGTTGTCATTATTGATTGAATTTCATTTAAAATTCGTTAAATTGTACAGCAACATTGGGCGATGTATGTGCAAAAAATGCATGCTCCCATCAAAAGTCAAAGGCAGACTTTGAAGTCAATGGTATACAAATTGAATTTCAAAGCAATACTTTGTTTCTCAATCATAATTGTGTTATTCTTAATGGGAATTCAATCAAACTTCAGCGTATGACTTAAGTGCTCTCATCTAAAGGTCAATGTCATTCATGTAGGTCAATGATATAAATAAAGGATTTTTTATGAATTGATAAATATGGACTGGATGACTTACATGGGAATTTTTGTTAATTGTTTAATTTTGATCTTCAGATTATGGAAATAAAAGAATAAAGGAGAAGTAGGAATGCTTTACAGATTTTAATCAAGCCTTTCTTAATTTGAAATACAACACAGGGGAATTAAAGTCACAACTCAGTTGTGCTTGTTATGTTTCACTTTAGTTGAACTATGAGAGGTTTTGTGTCTATAAGGTTCTAATTGTTCATCTGAATCGCAGTGAAATGGCAATGCTTTGACTGAGTTTGAATTGGGTTCTTTTTGGTTTATGCAATGCTCCACTTATATTTCATTTATTTATAGTAGAGTTGTCATATTGTTATATTGCTTCATTTCAGCAAATATTATTAGCTTAAAGGTAAAAAAAATATCTCTATAACAAAGCCAAATCGGGGGCATTTGTCACTTTTCTGTGACCGCCCTTGTTGTGGTTATCTTTTGCTTTGAGAGTACCCTTTTTCTTATAAATTGAATTGTTCTTTTAATAGGTAGATAGATACTTTTTTATTCCTCCATACGTAAAGAGATTAACATATATACAGATGAATACAAAGAGTATATACACACATCGATGAAACAAAAATATCAAAATATATGAACGATAATTCTTCAGAATTATCTACTCATGATGTATCACAGACAAGCTCTACATGATGCTTTCTGTGTAATAATACTTGTGGAGCACACTTGTCCAGATTCGTAAATAGCCTAGCACATACTATTAAGTAAACCTTAAGGTTGCCTTAAACGAAACGAAAATGTATAGTGAAAACCGTTATTGATGCTATTTAGTGATATAAAGTTACTCCTGTCGCAAGAGTCCAACTATTGCAATTAGCTTTCTGCAAAAACACTTATATTAACTACATCTTACTAGAAAACTATTACAAACAGTTACCCTTCCCTCAAAATTGATTAGTTGTTATTTTCTGTGACTGTATTTCAACTTGGTTTTTAAAATGTTTTTTTTGCAATTAATGTTTAAAAGTATTCCTGAAATGTATATCATATCGTCATTTACGTATCCTAAAATAGTAAAGAATTGTGTCCTAGGGGATCAGCGTTGCCATTGAGAAAAATATCAGTACTTAATGTATTGATGCAGATGACACAGGAGTCCAATGAAAGCATGAAGCAATATATAGTATACATTTTATATATTGCACATATATATATTAACAATTTCAGATATAAAAGTCATAATTCTTAATATGGTTTTAAAATAGGGCGTTAAATTAATCTAAAAGTATAAAATGAAAGAAAACAGTCACGCTTAAAATTATTATTACGTTGCTGGTTAGTGCATTGTTATTTGAAACGTGGTTGTTTGACGTAAAAAAAACCGTTATTTCTATGGTTTTTGCTTATAATGGTTTATAAAATGGGAAAACAAGTTCAGATTACTAGATAAACGCATGTATTATACAGATAACAACTCCGTATCAATAAAAATGCGTTTGTGTAGGAATTGGGTGCATTTTTTATCATCATACAATTATAATGTCGCAGGAAAAAAGGTGTCATATTATTTTCAGATTAGGAATTCACCGAACAAAACCGCCTGAAATATGATGATGCACGTAAATAAACGAGGTTAATCTACATGGGTGGAATACGTTAAACTATAAATTGAAAAACAATCTACTTCTTTACAACTCACGTTAAACAGCCTGTCCTTCAGGTTGATGTCCTTTTCCTTGAGCCTTCCGAGGTTGTTGATGTTGGGGGCCTTGCCCCTGAGCCATCCCAGGCTGTTGATGTTGTTGGCATTGCACTTACGCCATCCCAGGCTTTTGATGTTGGCGGCCTTGCCCTTAGGCCATCCCGGGCTTTTTATGTTGGCAGCCTTGTCCTTGGGCCATCCCAGACTGTTGATGTTGTTGGCCTTGCCCTTGGGCCATCCCGGGCTTTTGATGTTGGTAGCCTTGTCCTTGGGCCATCCCAGACTGTTGATGTTGGTGGTCTTGCCCTTGGGCCATCCCGAGCTGTTGATGTTGGTAGCCTTGCCCTTTAGCCATTCCAGGAAATTGATGTTGGTTGCTTTGCCCTTGAGTCATCCCAGGCTGTTTATGTCGGTGGCCTTGCCATTTAGCCATCCCAGGCAGTTGATGTTGGTAGCCTTGTCCTTTAGCCAGCCCAGGCAGTTGATGTCGGTAGCCTTGCCCTTTAGCCATCCCAGGCCGTTGATGTTGGTAGCCTTGCCCTTTAGCCATCCCAGGCCGTTGATGTTGGTAGCCTTGTCCTTGGGCCATACCAGGCTGTTGATGTTGGTGGCATTGCTCTTGAGCCATCCCAGGCTTTTGATGTTGGTGGCCTTGCCCTTAAGCCACCCCAGACTGTTGATGTTGCCTTGCCCTTAGGGCTGTCTTGCAGCTGGGCCATGAAGCAGCTGCTAAAAAACCCCGCATACATTGAACATGTGTTTGTTAACTTCAGTGTTTTTGTAAAAACATGGTTAATATTGCTAAATCGTTAGCAGTAAAGGACAATAAATCATTATGCAAGCTATATTATTACTTATGTTCTATGTAAATTGTACTTTTTTGTTATTCAGAGCATAGGAAAATTAAATGACATGAAATTGTATTGAAAATGGCATTTGTGTTAAAACCTATTGCAACTACAGGTATCTTGTCACTAATTAAAGCTTCATCCACCCAGGTGTAGCCGTGTTTCAGAGGTCCTACTGCTTCTTCCAGTGAACCTTGGCCCCCTAAAGGAAACGTTCATCACTCTGCTTCTAATTATTACATGGCATGTCACAATGCATAGCACAGATGGCGCCAGGGACAAATACATTTTGAAATCATTTGCTTATGTTATAAAGGGATTGTCAACGTATACATGTGAACAATATAAACATGATCAGAATAGCCATCAATAGTGTAAATATTAAACATACATGTATGTCTTCTAGAATATAACATGCAAATTATATCAGTTTTGTATCTACAACATAATGAATAAACAATTTGGAGATAATAGAGCCAAACATTAAGTTTCGAACGAATCGAGACTGGTATGTGGTTAATTGAGTTTTAATAGTGAAGAATGGAGTAAATAATTGCTAATATTTAACAAACTAGGGCCTTGTTATTTCAATGAATTCCTGATATGTGTAGGTAGATATTAATTAATATATACCTCTTGCCAGTCAATGGCCACAGTTAAGAAATAGTTGGTTTGGTGTCTCTGGAAAATGCTTATCAAACTATGTATAAATTGTGGCCTTAGCTACTTTACAAATGTTACAAACACAGATTTATTTCATGGCAATATAAATTAAGATGTCATCTATATAACATCAAAAGAAAGGCGAAAATGGCACACCAACTAAGGCCGAAAAAATGGATTAGATAGGGTTACATCCTTTTCAAAAATTGGAAGGGTAGGTAGGCTTTTTTATTTTTTATTTTTGGTAGGCTTTATATAACAACGTTATTTTCATCATTGGAGAATGTGTTATTAAAGTAATCTTCTGCATAAAGCGGTCAAGGTTTTAAACTACAATATTAAATCACACTTAAAAACGGTAGGGTCTGCGCCTTTTTCGTAGGAAGGGTCGGGTAACCCAAACCAAATCTATCTTTTTAGGCCCAATATAGATAATTAAATTAGTCGGTGGATATGTGCCACTACCTAATCCTAACCCTAACAATGGATGTTGTTTAGACTTTACGATAAATTAAATCAAGAATTCGTCATTTCATGAGTTGTATAAGTAATGATAGCTATAAAGTTTCAAAAAAAATATCTAGAGAATTCCATGTATTTTTTAGCACTGAATAATTCTTTATAATCATTGAATTAATCCATGTAATATTTTATCAAACACATGTATATAATTCATACACTAATTAACAAAAGTGTTTTAACCAAAAAGGGGTTATGCTATTTATTTAAAGATCTCGGTGCCAAACAAACTCAATTTACAAAATAGGAACGATGTACTCATTGAAAAAGCAACAAACTGTGTAAGCGTATAAACAGAATTACAAAAAGACACTTGTGTCTGTGTTTCATCTGTATATTTGTTTATGATGAAACTCACTACATCAACACTGAACACAACAACAAACACATATCATGCTTTTCAACTTACCTAAAAACAGTTTAAACCCAACAATCTGAAATAAACTAGATGGCCGTTCCGGAATATATTTCAACAAGTTATTTAATATTGTTAGATATAATTACATAATGCAGTATTTTTTCAGGCCCAGTTAAGGTGTCAGTGCCAACAACATTTCAAATGCTGGGTGCTTTATTTAACCCACACGACTAAATATATATATATATATATATATATATATATATATATATATATATATATATATATATATATATATATATATATATATATATATATATACAAGAGCTATCCCTGTATGTGATTAATACCCCTGAGCTACGCCACTCGTGAAAATATTTTTTCTGTGACCACAAGTGAAATAAAATACGATCTTACACTGAATTCAACAAATTTACTTTTTATTTCATGCATATATCGTGTTTTTTCCCCGCTAGAGTAAATTTCTGTGGCCTCTTTACGAAGGGAAGTAACTGCGGCATAATCGCTATGTCAAAGTTACCTCCTCTTCGCGCAAGCAGTCCTTCCATTAAAAAAAAGTTCCACACTTTATGAAAATGGTTGTTGGAATTGAAATTATTTTTAGATAAAACCTTAGTTCCATCAACGAAACCTATCATGTTTAACATTTAATGAGACAAAAAACAAGTATTTAAACAAAAGCATTTCGTAAATAAAAAAAAAATGTATCGCGTAGAAATACAATTCAATGAAACTTGAGCATGTGACATTTTTGTACATTCAAAAACAATTTCAACAGATTTAAATTAACAATGATGGACTTATACAAGTGTGTATTCGTAAAAGCAACGGAAGTCTGTGTTTAGTGTTTTTCGTAGTGTATATCTAGACACTGTCGCTCTCAGACTCTGGATCTTACGGGGTTTTTTTTCGGGGTGAGTTCATGCTCAGTGCAGCCGAAGGATGTTTTGTTGTTGAGACAGCGAATTAGTTTCATATCTATTAAAGTTGAATGTCACGTTCCCGTGTGTTTATGAAGATCCCAGATGAAATGTCGAGGATGTGCCCGAAGATGCTTTTGAGAGGGATGCAGCGCAAACTTTGAAAGTTTTTAAAAAGAAAAATGTATTGTTGAACTGATGAATGTAAACTGAAAATTGGTCAAATTCAAAATGCTTGTGCATACATTTACGCGGTTAGAGTTTGTAGGAAGAAATGGTCTATCAACTCTATTACTAGCACATGTGGCCAAGTAAATATTCAACCGATACCTACCAATTGTAACAGTATTTTCCATGAAATAGTTCATACATAAATTGGTAAGCTTGTTCTTTTTTAATAGTTATAATCAATCGCCAAAAAAATGTTTGTTTTATTAAAATTATTGCATAATTTGATTGTGACAATTCAATACGATTCGGTCAATGTGTATATATTACTGAACTACAGACGACAACAAACATGTACTTGTGACATACATGTATTTTTTCAAAATCAAGGGAAGCAAATCTTCTAAAAGATGGAAAAAATAGTCCCGAGTTGTCTGTACAGAGTGGAATTGAGCAAGGAATATCATTTCACTCGAGCCAGAGTGAAATGATCAAGTTATCATTCACTAATATTTTTCACTCTTTCACCGGTATGCATGAAATAAATTATTATCTTCTCCTTGAATTGTTGTTGAAAATTTAAAATTAGAGAATGATATTATTTTGACTACTGTGATTTCTATTTATCTTTTTTTTCTTTTACCTAATTGGCAAAAGGTGTAACGACATAATGTAATTTATCTATTTCGAGGCGTATAAACAAGGGCCCTGAGGTCAATAGCTCCTTTCAAATCTTGAGCATGCGCAAAGTAATTCTACGCATGCGGTGCGGGGTGATACAGGAATCCAGTGGATTTCGTGAAATCACTAAAAACGTGAAATCCATTCATAACTCATTTAATCTAATTAATAAATTATTGTTGTTGTATTTATTTTTGAAAGTGCCCCATGAAGGGTATATGTTTCAAATTTTATTGAAATCTGTCAAAATATGAAGAAGTTAGAACAATTTTTCGATTTTTTTTTTCGAAAATAGATAGGAAATCGAGGTGAAATCCAGATTTTGAGAAGTGAAATCCACTTATAAAATTAACTCATTCATTTTAATTGATATTTTTGTATATATATTGGAACGTGTCTCATAAAGGGTTTATATTTCAAATTTTATCGAAATTGGTCAAAATATGAAGAAGTTAGAGCAATTTCCACATACATGCTAGTGTTGCTGATTTCTTAATATTGATCACCAGTAAAATTTTGCCAAATTGTTGTCCAGTCTTGACTGTTAAAGGCAGCAGTTCAATTTACATGCTATTGTTAACTGATTTTCAGTATTGATTTCCAACAGCAATTTGGCCAAACTGTTGTATAATCTCTGACCGTTGAAGTCCGTAGTTTGATTTACATGCTATTGTTAACTACTCTTCAGTATTGATCTCCCACAGCAATTTGGCCACACTTATACTTGTATAATGTCTGACGGTTGAAGTCCGTAGTTTGATTAACATGCTATTGTTAACTACTCTTCAGTATTGATCTCCCACAGTAATTTGGCCACACTTGTACTTGTATAATGTCTGACGGTTGAGGGCCGCAAATTGATTTACATGTTGTTGTTAACTACTTTTCAGTATTGATCTTTTACAGTAATTTGGCCAAACTGTTGTATTATCACTGACGGTTGAAAGCCGCAGTTTGATTTACATGCTATGGTTAACTACTTAATACTTAATACAACTTTTGTTTACAATACAATACAAAACAATACGTTTATTTCGGCTATTTCGGCAAAGCAAACAGTGAAATTCTGTTTCTGCAGCTGTCATTAAACATACTTTACAAAGTCGTTCGTTTCTTGGTGTATTATCATACCTCCCGGTCTCTATTGCTAGTGTATTCGCAGATACTCTAAATTTTGTTAAAACGACTCTATATTTTAAGACAGAGACATTGTCTATATAATTTTTTAACACGAAGGTTTGTTTAAACGTACAACATGACTCTAATTTACGAGCGTTATTTATATCGGCATACCATGATTGATAATACATATCAAACAATCGCTGTTTTATTTTCGATATTGGTATATCTATGTCGTTTTGGCTAGTCCAAATATACTCTAAGCCATGCTCTTGTAGGATAATTTTAACTTGGTGAGCCCAGTTGTTGCCACCATACGTAATATTATTGTCCGAGTCACATTTTAACATTGTATAAGTTCGGCGTATAAGTAAAATTTCGTCTGATTTTAGTATTTTGGCCCAATATTTAAGCATTCGGAGTTTACGGATAACTATCAACGGAACTCTACCAAGTTCACCATATAATGCGGACCTGTTAGTTGATTTCTTAACATTTAATAACTTTCTTACAAATTTGGTTTGAATTAATTCCAAATCCGGGCACGGGTGCATTTAGCCAATAACTTCACTCCCAAAATGAAGAATCGATGAAACTAGGGAGTCAAATAACTTCAGCTTTTGATTTATAGGTAAATCAACTTTATAAAATATAGAAAATAGTCTATTAAGTGCATCTGATGCATGCTGAGCAATTATTTTTTGGCTTCGGTACCATTGTCCATTCTTGTATATATTAAACGAAGGTATTTAAACGTTTTTACTAGTTCCAGCGTTTCCCCATATATGAAGAAATCTTTTTTGCTATGGCACCCTTTTTCAAATATCATTACTTTTGTTTTATTTGTGTTTATTTTGAGCCCCCAAGTGTTGCAATAGTTTTCTAAGTCTGTTAACATTGATTGTAACGACTGGGCTGACTTTGCAAATACGACTTGGTCGTCGGCGTAAAGTAAAAGGAAAAGGCTGAGTTCGTTACAATTGAAGATATCATCGATATTATCATAAATATTTTCTATCAAATCATTCACGAACATCATGAAAATTATTGGAGAACTAGGGTCCCCCTGTTTTTCCCCTACTTTTGAGTCGAAGAGGGGCGATACATCTTTTTTAAGTCGTACACACGATTTTACTGAGTTATACATTGCTTGTAAAGCAGTCACCATGCGGCTATGGATATTTCACTACCCTTCAGTATTGATCTCCCACATTTTTTGGCCACACTGTTGTATAATGTCTGACGGTTAAAGGCCGCAGTTTGATTTACATGCTGTTGTTAACTACGTTTCAGTATTGATCTCCAACAGCACTTTGGCCAAACTGTTGTATAATCTCTGACAATTGAATGCCGCAGTTTGATTAACATGCTGTTGTTAACTACTTTTCAGTATTGATCTCTTAGAGTTATTTGGCCAAACTGTTGTATAATGTGTGACGGTTGAAGGCCGCAGTTTGATTAACATACTGTTGTTAACTACTTTTCAGTATTGATCTCTTACAGTTATTTGGCCAAACTGTTGTATAATGTGTGACGGTTGAAGGCCGCAGTTTGATTTTTTACATGCTGTTGTTAACTGCTTTTCAGTATGGATCTCCAACAGCACTTTGGCCAAACTGTTGTATAATATCTGACGATTGAAGGCCGCAGTTTGATTTACATGCTATTAATTCCTGTTTCTTAATACTGCAAAAGCAATTTTACCCTTTTAAGGTCAAATTACCGAACAAACACACACATTCATGTACTATTATAATAATTGTTTTTCCCCTGTGAGATATATGTTTTACTGTAATAGCTGTTGCATGTTTCTTCGTGTTCTTCGAATATGATCATTTCACACATTCATTTTCTTACATGTCCTTTTTAAACATTTTCTTTAGTTTTCCAATTTGCCAATGTATAGAACTGTGTATAAAGCTGCTTTTTTGTTCTCTTAATGAATGCTCATAATGTCACTCTATTGTATACCAAACCTTTCCGTTGAACTTTTGTTACACAATGATAACATTCATTTGTGGAAACAACTAAATTTGAAAGCATTCATTTGTATGTTAATGTTATTCACATTCAAAAAATTACCAACATTAGTTTTGCATTTCTTTTTAAAATTATGAAATCATCTATTTGCATGTTGTTGTTAAAATTCTTCATCTTAAATACTAATGTACTTTAATCTTTATTTCTCAAAACCAATCCTGCCTTTTGTATTGGACTCTTCTAAAGACTGCTTCACTGTGTTGTGTTTTGTTGTATATAAGTATGTATATATGTTAACATCCATTTATCCCATTTCAAACTATTCATTTGAAGGGCTTGTACACCAGATTGGCACCAAAAAAGGTGTTTTTTTTGGTAACAAATCGCAGGACAATTATTTAACAGAAGGTGTTACGCTTTGATATCATAATTGTAAAAAGGTACCAAAATGTAAAATGTGTCGGAGACCGGGTTCGAACCCGCGTCGCCAAAATTGCAGTCAAGCGTCGTACTCAATGAGCTACGACGGCTTACTCTGATCTGATGACATAATTAAGCTATATACCTAACTCGGTAATAACAGAACAGAACAGACATTTTATTAAGACTTATACTAATGTACATTGTCTAATCACATATAATAATTCACTTAAATATGTCATGTGTTTGTACAAGGTAAGTTTAAAAGTTGAACAAATATTTGTGTTACAGGAGCGTTATGCAATTATTATTATCTACTATAAGGTATAAATATGTAAACGCAGTAGTGTAACAGCTTCATAAACAGGCTATAAAAGAGGATGAACAGAATTATGTATCATTGTTTAGAATACAGTTACGGATACATAGTGATTCCTTAACGTATTTACAGAGCTTAATAAGCTCAAATCTATTAACAGAGTTTAATAGTTGGTGATATTTAAACACGGAGGGGTGAACATAATAATGACGTTTAATGTATTTCTGTCTTATAACTAAATAACATGGGCATATACATACAAAATGGTATTCATCTTCAATATCAAGATGGTTACAACACATACAGTAGCGTTCATTGCGCGGTGTATTATTTCTGGCATATCGTCCAGTTTGTATCCTTAATGGATGTACAGATAATCGTAATCTACAAATATAAAGTCGGTATTTCCTTGGTAGTATATTCAGATATTCTTCATACTGGAATGCATTTTTAAATACCTTATACATATCAAGAACAGAGCTATTAGATAATGAACCATGCCATTCCTGCTTAAATGTATCTATAACTCTACATTTAAATTCGTGAACAAATGTATTTACGTTTACATTTTGTACATTATCAAATATATGTGTAAAACCATAATCATTAAGAATTTTTTTAACATTGGTAACCCAATTGGAATATCCTTTATTACTATCAGCTACTGCTTGCAGATATACAACACTAATCAATATATTATTAGTGTTAGCTATTTTCAACCAGTACTTAATTATACGTATGTATCTAGAAATATATAAAGGATATCTACCTAATTCTCCGTATACACTAGCAGTACAAGTGTTGATTTTAACATGTAATAATCTTTTACAGAACTTCAAATGAATACGTTCTATTTCTTTCGATTTAGTATAACCCCATATTTCACATGAATAGTTTAATATAGACCCTACAAAGGCGTCAAACAACTGACAAAATATATGAGGCTTTAGATCATACTCTTTACATTTATACAGTAACACATTTAAAGCCTTTAAAGCTTTTCCAGCTAAATATTCTTGGTTTAATGCATAATTACCAGTATAGTTAAAAACAGTTCCTAGGTAGTTAAAATCGCTAACGACTTCGATGTTTTGGCCATCATAGGTCCAGCTTTCATGCGGTAATAAACGTCCGCGCTTACGAAATACCATAATTTTAGTTTTATTTGTATTTACTCTAAGACCCCAAGTATTACAATAAGTATTAAGTAAATCCAATTGATGTTGAGTTTCAGCCGGTGTCTTTCCTAAAATGGCCATATCATCGGCAAACAGTAACATAATTAATATAACGTCATCTATGTTTATACCAGAATTAACGCTATCTTGTAAAAACAATTCTAGGTCTTCGACAAATAGTGAAAATAATATTGGGGACATTACCTCCCCTTGTCGTAAGCCAACTGCATAACTAAAGTATTCTGAGTATGATGAACATGATTTTACACAAGATTTAACATTTTGATACATATCTTTCATAACATTCAATATTTTCCCTTGAATACCACATTTATATAATTTCAGCCACAGCGCATTTCTATAAATAGTATCAAAACACTTCATCATATCGACAAATATAACGTACAATCGTTTATTTTCGTTCATATATTTTTGCACTAATGACGTAAGTAAAAATATAGCGTCGACAGTCGATCGACCTTTACGAAATCCGAATTGTGCGTCCGAAATAATATTATTGTTATCGCATATAAATTCAATGCGTTTATTTAATACAGTCGTAAACAATTTTGAAAAGCAACTAACTAGAGTAATACCCCTATAATTGTTAACATCATTTACACCGCCTTTTTTATGCAATGGTACAATAATCCCTACTGTCCATTTATCCGGATAACAACCGGAGATCAAAATACAGTTAAATATATCACATATGTGTGCAGCAAGTATGTCGGCACATTCAATAAAATATTCATTTAACATGCAATCATTACCATTAGATTTACAACGTTTTAATGCTTTAATAGCTTTCTTCACCTCATCAATACTAATCGGATTATCTAATTCAGGGTATACAATATTAGGCTGGCTGAAGTCATTATTATTACAAAACGATTCTGCTTCTTCATTGGAACAATCTACTTTATTATTACTAAGATTTTCAAAAAACAATTTGAACTCATCTAACGAAATATTGTTCTTTGCACTCTTTTTTTTAGTTTTAAAATACTTCCAAAAATCTTTTGGCGAGTGTGTCTTCAAATTTTCTATTTCCTGCATTTTACGTCTATACATTTGGCCTTTTTTTCTACGGATCAAATCTTTATATAACTTTCTCTTTTGACATAATATCAAACGACTTTCATCATTCTTATTAGCATTATACAATTTCAAAGCATCTAAATAACAAGTGCGTGCATTTATACAATCCACATCAAACCAATCTGCATTTCTCATACAATCATCGTTGTCAAATACAGGTACATCACTAAACGTACATTGTTTGGAGAATAAAGGATCCGCCACACTCCGAACAATATTTGTGAACGAATTTACAACATTATTAACGGATTCCTTATTTGTACAATCAATTTGACTAACAACAGTATTAAATTGTGGTAACATAGAAATAATTCCTGCTCGAAACTGAGCTTTACAATTACTATTCCATCTATACTTAACATCATTGTATTTATTAAGCTTAGGTGTTTTATTGTTACAATGTATTGAAAAATATAACGGGGCGTGATCACTCCACTCATTAAATGATCCGATTGTAAAATACTTTAACAATGAAAAATTGCGCTCATGTGCTAAAAGATAATCTATAGCAGAAGAGCCGTTATGGGAAAAATAAGTATATAACACGTGATAACACCGACTAGCCAATCACGCTAATTTAATAGAAAATACGAAATAACTGCTAAACTTAAATAAATTGTAAACTATGTGGTACCTCAGTAAGTAAGTTTCAATGCATTGTACACATTAATACCAAGTTTATGACAGTTTTCGACAATTTTCTTTTGTCCGCAATTTTATAATACGGAGTACAGCCCTTTTAAGACTAAGTTTGCTATTTCTCAGGGTTTTTATTAGTACCTGTATATGTAATGAAACTGTGTATTTCATGTTGCATATTTCATTCTTGAAGGACACATCTGTGTTTCAAAACCATATATTGTTGGTTGCATTCTGAATATCATGTCACACTCAATTTTAGTCACTTCTTTTTTAACTTGCATTTATATTGTTTCAATTTCAAATTTTGAATAAAAGTGCCACTTTTTATTTCTCAGTTCATTTTGCCCCATATTACATTGTTTCCTGACTAACATGACTAGAACAAATTAGCCTTATAGTCATTTATAGCGCTTATTCGTTCTAATTTCAGCACTCCAAATACACCAAGTGCAGCTTTTTTATTTCTTCAAACAGAGTTGTCATTACAAAACGTTTCAATGTATATTACTCAAAATCTGTCTTAAAGTAAAATAAAGCTTGAAAGATGTCCTGCATTATTTGAAAATAATACGATTTGTGAACTCATCCATGTTTGCATTATATATATATATATTATAAAAACGAACCTAGGCTGATTAAAATTTCCATGTGTCTGTACATTTCTAGGGATCGTTTTAGAGCGAGCCTTTTTTGCTGTCTCCTACAGCAATTTTGTACTTGTAAGTACTAGTCCCTTATCGACCCACCCAGCTTTGTTGATTTTTTATCATTAAGACATCTTTTTTTTATTTTCATCAAAAGCTTTCAAAACCCATAAAAGCATTATTTTTTCTACAAATGTGATTTTTACTAACACCTTCCTGTTTCTCTACGAAACAGTGAACACTTGTTTATACCATATGTGCTGTCAAATGAAGGACCTAACTTGAAAACAGAATTCAAAATTATTTTATATCATTTGATGTACGGGTTAGTACATGCCCGTATTTCGAATACTCTATACTCAAATGTGTTTTATGAACATACGGGTCCGAACATACCCGTAAATTAAACATTCTGTGCACTTTCCGTACACGTTGGATGTACAATACATGAATATAGTCAACCATTTTCCGCAGTGAATACCAGAAAATCTCTTGTTTCAGTGCACAAACCAATAATTTCACTGACATGTTACTACGAACTATTAAATTGTTTTCTTCAATAAGTAGACAAATAATGATTCCTAAGTGAGAAGTAATTTGAGGAGTTTTTTTTCATTATAGAAGATATATCTAAAATGATACTAATAAAGGGCTCAACACATGAGCCTTATTAAACTTTTCAGGCAAAAATGAATCTAAAATGCCACAAATATACAAATATGTTAGATGAGCAGGATTGTCAATGTTAATTGTTATATGTTTGCATGGTAAAAAAAACTTGAGCAGAATTTTAAAAGTTGATTAAATTAAGGGTAATATTTTCCATTATATAGGTTATCATACTTGATTGTATAAAAATGCAATGCAATACATCAAGTAATTGCTGATATACTGACTAATATGTGCTGATACTCCTTAACCAGAATTTCTAAGTTAAATTATAAAATGGGAAGGAAGATTTGCATTATTTGCAAGATTATGAGAATCTTTTCCATGGCCGAGGGTGTCAGAGAGGGTTATCCCGACCGGAGCGTGGGGTGTTTTGCGGAAACGTGGTTTACCGAGTTTCCGCTAAACACCCTACGCGAGGGTTGTAATGAACCTATATCACACGAGCGGCTATGGTAGATGCTGTTTCTCCCACCTCAATTAAAGAAAAAAAGTTGAAATGTATCTATTCGCTGGAACTCTTTCGTGCGTATTGAAAATAATTTGCGTATAGGTATGCGATATTGTCATGGATATGCGCGTAGTGATTTCGATTATGTAAATTGTCAAATCTTTCCTTAAATATTTCTGAGGAGAGTGAAGCATTATTTCTTGAAAGGTTCGTGAAAATCTTCTTTTTGGTGCCATTTGAAGCGAGAAATAATTAACTTAGGTTTTAAATATTGCCACAAGAAAAGGTTTCCATGACGATACAGACGACGGGCTTCAACAACGGAGGTAATTGGTCAAATGTTTGGATCTACTTTTCTCCCACCTCAGATAAGTAGATCCATTAATTTAACCATGCTAGAAATTCTTATCTTGCCCACGGGCGAAGATAAAATGCCCGTATGGAACTTCTTTTAATGGTCACCACATTGTAATTACCTCCCTTGTTGAAGACTGTCGTCTGAAGCGCATCATGGAAACCTTGTCTTGTGACAATATTTAGAACGCTAGTTAATTATTTCTCGCTTCAAATGTCACCAGAAAGCAGTTTTCACGCACCTTTCAAGAAATAATGCTTCACTCTTCTTAGAACTATTTAAACACTGATCAGACCATTTACATACTCTGAACCACTGCGCGAATATCCATGACAACCACGAATTGTCGCATATCCGTACGCAATTATTTTCACTAAGCACAAAAGAGTTCCAGCAAAAAAAATATTTTTACTTAATTTTGTTTAACTGAGGTGGGAGAAAAAGCATCTACCATAGCCGCTCGTGTAAGATAGGTTCATTCCGACCCTCGCGCAGGGTGTTTTGCGGAAACTCGGTAAACCTCGTTTCCGAAAAACACTCCTACGCTCGGGTCGGGATGTACCTATCCTACACTCTCGGCCATGGAAGATACTTATAATCTCAGGTGGAAGAAATAGTTTTCTCCCACCTCAGATAAGTAGATCCAAAATTTTAGCCATGATGAAATTCTTATGATGCCGACGGGATCCAAGAAGTACCCGTGTAGAGCACCTTTTTCATTGTCTTTATTTTGTTTTACTGAGGAAAAGCATCTACCTATGAAATTCGTAACTGTACACTGCTACATGGAAAGGAATAAGTGTGAGTAATTACATTGTTGTTTTCCAATCCACTTCATTTACTACATCAAGCAGTTGCTGAGTTACTGACTTTTATGTGCTAACATGCAAAACCTTAACCAGGATTTGTGGAAGGAATAATAAAGGGGCAACTCTTTGCATTGTTTCAAATGTTCTTGCGCAAAACTTTTGAATTTAAAACGAGTCAAATATCAAACGCAGTGATCTCCCTTTACTAATGTGAAGACCGTAATTTCCCTTAGCATAATGATATAAGGAAGTCTTTTAAAAATAGTAGATTAGTTAATTGTTATACAATGTGGAAAAAGAAAAATGGTTATATTGTTAAGGCATCATGATATATCTTTTTGTTAAATGACCTCTTAATGGTATTGGGTATAAACAAAAAGTAGGCCATATTTAATTATTTATACATTCGAGTTAATGATCAGGAACATACTTAATTCATGATCAGTTCATTCAAACATGGTACTGCTGAATAGTCAGATTGATCTCCTATGTGCCTTGTTTAGAGAGTGTACAAAGATGAGTTTCGTTTCGATAATTATCTAGATATTATATATAGAGATCCTCAACATCATCAATCATCATCATAATCAACAACAACAACAACAACTTTTAATGCATTCAGGCAATTTTGTCTATAGCATACAAACAGTTTACGAGCAAACAGGTAAAATTTAGCGAGAAGCATAAAAATAAAATGTAAACATAAAGATAAATGATTGTTAGTCAGTAGTAGTGAATTATTTTGCAATTAAAGGTAAATCTAGAATGCTTAAATAAAACATTTTGTTATTAACAATTTGATAGAACAACAATTTAAACAAGTAATTCACCAAAGTCAGAGTGGGTTTTTAACAGAAGTATTTATCCAGTCGTGAATATCTTGAGCTAACTCGTGTATGTACTCAATGACTTGACATAATCATAATGGTTACTGCTTTGTTATTTTGACCTGAGATAATACACGTATACAGTATTTAGTACATTATAAATACACAATTCCTTTATCAATTAAACGGACAAATGTCTAGACAACACAAATATTGACAATTTAAATCACACGCTAAATAGATATTACAAGGTCAGTGTCGTGTGTTTGTTAAATGATGGATAATGATATGGATTATACATTGTAGTGGGAACACGTGTTTTTTCGGGTTCATCCATAGCTATCCGTTTAATATGTGTCTGCTTACTACATTGTATAATTGTACAATTCATGTATTTGTATACAATTTATGTATTTGTATGCAATATGTATGTTTATCACGAAAAACTGTATAAGTTTAAGTGAAAATAAAATATGTTCTGTTCTGTTCTGTTCTGTGTTTGTTAAACAGGTCAAAGGTACTGTTTACTATGCAGCACAGGGCCAACCTTTAAATCATGTTATGACCCTGCTGTGGGTAAGCTGCATGTAACCCCACCCTTGTGATCCTGCTGTGAGTATGCTGCATGTTACCACACCCTTGTGACCCTGTTGTGAGTATGCTACATGTAACCCAACCCTTGTGACCCTGCTGTGAGTATGCTGCATGTAACCACACCCTTGTGACCCTGTTGTCAGTATGTTGCATGTAACACAACCCATGTAACGCTGCTGTGAGTGTGCTGCATGTTACCACACCCTTGTGATCCTGCTATGAGTATGCAACATGTAACCCAACCTTTGTGAGCCTGCCGTGAGTATGCTGCATGTAACCCAACCTTGTGACCCTGCTGTGAGTATGCTACATGTATCCCAACCCTTGTGACCCTGTTGTGAGTATGCTACATGTAACACAACCCTTGTGACCCTGCTGTGAGTATGCTACATGTAACACAACCCTTGTGACCCTGCTGTGAGTATGCTACATGTAACCCAACCCTTGTGACCCTGCTATGAGTATGCTGCATGTAACCCAACCCTTGTGACCCTGTTGTGAGTATGCTACATGTATCCCAACACTTGTGACCCTGTTGTGAGTATGCTACATGTATCACAACCCTTGTGACGCTGCTGTGAGTATGCTACATGTAACCCAACCCTTGTGACCCTGCTGTGAGTATGCTGCATGTAACACAACCCTTGTGACCCTGCTGTGAGTATGCTACATGTATCCCAACACTTGTGACCCTGTTGTGAGTATGTTACCTGTATCACAACCCTTGTGACGCTGCTGTGAGTATGCTACATGTAACCCAACCCTTGTGACCCTGCTGTGAGTATGCTGCATGTAACACAACCCTTGTGACCCTGCTGTGAGTATGCTGCATGTAACCCAACCCTTGTGATCCTGCTGTGAGTATGCTGCATGTAACACAACCCTTGTGACCCTGCTGTGAGTATGCTGCATGTAACACAACCCTTGTGACCCTGCTGTGAGTATGCTGCATGTAAGCACACCATTGTTATCCTGTTATGAGTATGCTCCATGTAACACAACCCTTGTGACCCTGCTGTGAGTATGCTGCATGTAACACAACCCTTGTGACCCTGCTGTGAGTATGCTGCATGTAAGCACACCATTGTTATCCTGTTATGAGTATGCTACATGTAACACAACCCTTGTGACCCTGCTGTGAGTATGCTACATGTAACACAACCCTTGTGACCCTGCTGTGAGTATGCTGCATGTAAGCACACCATTATTATCCTGTTATGAGTATGCTACATGTAACACAACCCTTGTGACCCTGCTGTGAGTATGCTGCATGTAAGCACACCATTGTGATCCTGTTATGAGTATGCTGCATGTAACACAACCCTTGTGATCCTGCTGTGAGTATGCTACATGTAACCCAACCCTTGTGACCCTGCTGTGAGTATGCTGCATGTAACCACACCCTTGTGACCCTGTTGTCAGTATTGTGCATGTAACACAACCCTTGTGACGCTGCTGTGAGTATGTTGCATGTAACCACACCCTTGTGATCCTGCTATGAGTATGCAACATGTAACCCAACCTTTGTGAGCCTGCCGTGAGTATGCTGCATGTAACCCAACCTTGTGACCCTGCTGTGAGTATGTTACATGTAACCACATCCTTGTGATCCTGCTATGAGTATGCAACATGTAACCCAACCTTTGTGAGCCTGCTGTGAGTATGCTACATGTATCCCAACCCTTGTGACCCTGTTGTGAGTATGTTGCATGTAACCTAACCCTTGTGATCCTGCTGTGAGTATGCTGCATGTAACCAAACACTTGTGACACTGCTGTGAGTATGTTGCATGTAACCACATCCTTGTGATCCTGCTATGAGTATGCTTCATGTAACCCAACCTTTGTAAGCCTGCCGTAAGTATGCTGCATGTTACCCAACCCTTGCGAGCCTGCCGTGAGTATGCTGCATATTACCAAACCCTTGTGACGCTGCTGTGAGTATGCTACATGTAACCCAACCCTTGTGACCCTGCTGTGAGTATGCTGCATGTAACACAACCCTTGTGACCCTGCTGTGAGTATGCTACATGTAACCCAACCCTTGTGATCCTGCTGTGAGTATGCTGCATGTAACACAACCCTTGTGACCCTGCTGTGAGTATGCTGCATGTAACCCAACCCTTGTGACCCTGCTGTGAGTATGCTGCATGTAAGCACACCATTGTTATCCTGTTATGAGTATGCTACATGTAACACAACCCTTGTGACCCTGCTGTGAGTATGCTGCATGTAACACAACCCTTGTGATCCTGCTGTGAGTATGCTGCATGTAAGCACACCATTGTGACCCTGTTATGAGTATGCTACATGTAACACAACCCTTGTGACCCTGCTGTGAGTATGCTACATGTAACACAACCCTTGTGACCCTGCTGTGAGTATGCTGCATGTAAGCACACCATTATTATCCTGTTATGAGTATGCTACATGTAACACAACCCTTGTGACCCTGCTGTGAGTATGCTGCATGTAAGCACACCATTGTTATCCTGTTATGAGTATGCTACATGTAACACAACCCTTGTGACCCTGCTGTGAGTATGCTACATGTAACCCAACCCTTGTGACCCTGCTGTGAGTATGCTGCATGTAACCACACCCTTGTGACCCTGTTTTCAGTATTGTGCATGTAACACAACCCTTGTGACGCTGCTGTGAGTATGTTGCATGTAACCTAACCCTTGTGATCCTGCTATGAGTATGCAACATGTAACCCAACCTTTGTGAGCCTGCCGTGAGTATGCTGCATGTAACCCAACCTTGTGACCCTGCTGTGAGTATGTTACATGTAACCACATCCTTGTGATCCTGCTATGAGTATGCAACATGTAACCCAACCTTTGTGAGCCTGCCGTGAGTATGCTACATGTATCCCAACCCTTGTGACCCTGCTGTGAGTATGTTGCATGTAACCACATCCTTGTGACCCTGCTGTGAGTATGCTGCATGTAACCAAACACTTGTGACACTGCTGTGAGTATGTTGCATGTAACCACATCCTTGTGATCCTGCTATGAGTATGCTACATGTAACCCAACCTTTGTAAGCCTGCCGTAAGTATGCTGCATGTTACCCAACCCTTGCGAGCCTGCCGTGAGTATGCTGCATATTACCAAACCCTTGTGACCCTGCTGTGAGTATGCCGCATAAAACCACACACTTGTGACGCTGCTGTGAGTATGTTGCATGTAACCACATCCTTGTGATCCTGCTATGAGTATGCTACTTGAAACCCAACCCTTGTGATCCTGCCGTGAGTATGCTACATGTAACCACACTTTTGTTATTTTGCAGTGAGTATGCTGCATGTAACCACACCATTGTGACCCTGCTGTGAATATGCTGCAAGACGCCACACCCTAGTGATCGTGCCGTGAGTATGTTACATGAAACCACACCCTTGTTATCTTGCTGAGAGTATGCTACATGTAACCACACCCTTGCGACCCTGCTGTGAATATGCTGCATGTAGCCACACCCTTGCGACCCTGCTGTGTGTATGCTACATGTAATCCTAACCCTTGTGACCCTGCTGTGAGTATGATACATGTAACCCACACCCTTGTGATCCTGCTGTGAGTATGCTACATGTACCCACACCCTTGTGACCCTGCTGTGAGTATGCTACATGTAACCACACATATGTGATCCTGCTGTGAGTATGTTACATGTAGCCACACCCTTGCGATCCTGCTGTGTGTATGCTACATGTAACCCTAAACCTTGTGACCCTGCTGTAAGTATGATACCTACATGTAACCCAACCCTTTTGACCCTGCTGTGAGTATGCTACATGTAACCACACCCTTGTGATCCAGCTGTGAGTATGCTGCATGTAACCACACCCTTGTGACCCTGCTGTAAGTATGCTACATGTACCCACACCCTTGTGATCCTGCTGTGAGTATGCTACATGTATTCACAACCCTGTGACCCTGCCGTGAGTATGCTACATGTATCCCACACCCTTGTGATCCTGCTGTGAGTATGCTACATGTACCCACACCCTTGTGACCCTGCTGTGAGTATGTTACATGTATCCACACATATGTGATCCTGCTGTGACCATGTTACAAGTAACCCAATTCTTGTGATCCTGTTGTGAGTATGTTACATGTAACCAAACCCTTGTGATCCTGATGTGAATATGCTGCATGTTACCACAACCTTGAAACCTGCTGTGAGTATGCTGCATGTAGCCACAGCCTTGTGATCCTGCTGTGAGTATGCTGCATGTAACAAAACCCTTGTAACCCTGCTGTAAGTATGCTGCATGTTACCACACCATTCTGACCCTGTTGTGAGTATGCTGCATGTTACCACACCCTTGTGATCCTGCTGTGAATATGTTGCATGTTACCAAACTCTTGTGACCCTGTTGTGAGTATGCTGCATGTTACCACACCCTTGTGATCCTGCTGTGAGTATGCTGCATGTTACCACACCATAGTGACCCTGCTGTGAGTATGCTGCATGTTACCACATCCTTGTGATCCTGCTGTGAGTATGCTGCATGTTACCACACCCTTGTGACCCTGTTGTGAGTATGCTACATGTAACCACACCCTTGTGACCCTGCTGTGTGTATTCTGCATTTTACCACACCCTTGTGACCCTGCTGTAAGTATGCTTATAGCCGCACCCTTGTCACCCTGTTGTGAGTATGCTGCATGTTCCAACACCCTTGTGATCCTGCTGTGAGTATGCTGCATGTAACCACACCCATGTGACTCTGCTGTAAGAACGCTACATGTAACCACACCCTTGTGACCCTGCTATAAGTATGCTACATGTTCCAACATCCTTGTGATCCTGCTGTGAGTATGCTGCATGTACCCAAACCCTTGTGATCCTGCTGTAAGTATGCTGCATGTTACCACACCATTCTGACCCTGTTGTGAGTATGCTGCATGTTACCACACCCTTGTGATCCTGCTGTGAATATGTTGCATCAGGGTTGTTATTATGTTTTTCACAAACCGATTTTTTTCTAAATCTAACAGATCTGGCCAGGGGTCAAGGGGGCCGCCTAGGCCCCCTTGTTAGGTCCAGGCAACGCCCTGGTCGGGGGTTCAGGGGGGCGAAGCCCCCCGAGACGAAAACGAATTTTAGACATTCCTGAGGGTCTAAAACCTGTTTTCCTGAAAGCAAAATTGACTGTTTGAAAAACATTTATTCAGACTATTCTACCTAACTTGTATCTCTAAATATACCTCTAAAAGTCCCCATCATCTGACTCAGATCCAGAATCTCCATACCCTCCTTCCAGGTTCAGTTTCTTCAAAGCTGCTGCTATCTCCAATTTAAGTTCATCCCGTCCAATAACCAAATCAGTGTCATCTGTTTGCACCCCAGCCTCCGTGTAACTTCTAGCTGCAGCTGCCGCAGTTTCTTTCTCAGTTCTGACTGTTCTACGTGCTAACTTCCTCCTGGCCTTCTCATTCATCCACATACTCACTGCTCCCTTTACCAGTTCTCCTGCTTCCTCACACTTGGGTCCATTTACTGTTACCTGCAGTAGGGCCTCAAGCAAGTCATTCTGAATTCTATTTCTGTGTCTTGTTTTAAGGTTTTTTAAGGCACTAGCGCCCCTCTCTGGCCAGGCATTACTCACTGGAAGTGTAGCTGCTACTTCTGCTATAAAGTATAGTTTCGGAAAGAATTGTTTATAGACTGAAACTGACAGAATTTGATTAAGACACCATTCTGTTGTGGTAATTCTGTGACTGGTGTCAAGAACAGCTTGGGGGATTTTGGGTTTCAAAATGTCTCTCAGATGATATTTCATCCCATCCCACTCAGTTTTTAACTGACTGACCTCCTCTTCTTTATCTGCAAAGAAATGTGTGGCTATCTGCTGAATTTCTATATTTCCATATTCTTTGAACTGGGCTTTGTTCTCTGGAACTGTCACTGGATCAAAGATACAGAAGGCTGCCACTATCTCAGAACAATCACTAAATCTGCGATCAATGTTTTGTTTCAAAGCTGTGATGTACTTTTGAAACAGTGACTTTACTTCCTCCATCACTTTTGGGGACATGGACAACTCAGCACTGATGTTTGTAAATGAATCTATGTCATTCTGCAGGGAAATAAGTGGTCTTTCCTCCTGAAGGATACCATCAAGTTTGTCTTTAGCACAATTTACCTCAGGAATGATTGATGAAAAACAGAATGAATCTTTTTGGAACACCCTGGACAGGTTTGACAGGACTGGTAGCACATCTTTGAGCATGTAAATTGCTCCAAGAAATTTCATGGTTTTTACTTTTTTCAACAATCCTAGGGCCATTGCATCTTCACTTTGTGACTGTGCTAGTGTTTGCAATAAAGCTTCATAATCATTATAAACTGCTTTCACAGATGCATCAAAGCTTAGCCATCTTGTTCTACATGCTTTTTTCAGGCGTGATGCTACAGTTTTGGAAGCTCCTTTACTCAAATCCATGCTTTTGAACTGTACTTGAAGTTTCAGATAAGACGCCATTCTTTTCGGGGAATTTTCAAAATAACTCCACAACTGTCTCAGAATAAGTTCTACTTCCTTAATGTATTTAATACTCTCGTTGCTGTCAGTACAAGAGAGGGCAAGCTTGTGACAAATACAGTGAACATTTATTAGAGCAGGACTCTTTGAACGCAGTAGTGCAGCCACTCCTCCTTTTTTACCCACCATGACAGCCGCACCGTCTGAGGAAAACCCAGTCATCTTTTTAATGTCAAGTCCGCTACTTTGCACAGTATCTACAAGGAGGTTTGAAATAGTATGGGCATTAGCTGAGCTTGCTTTCTCTAGTATGTCTTGGCAGGACAAGTATGATGTATGAACATTGCCTGATTCTTGATCAAAATACTGAACAAATGTTATGAGCTGTTCCGTAACACTTATGTCAGACGCTTCATCAGTAAGTATGCCGAATGCACCACATTTCTTTACTTTTTCCAACACACACTCTTTCACAGCTTTGCCTAAAATTAGGAAAAACTCTCTCTGTGAACCAACAGAATTATGGTCAAAGTACTTCAGATTTTGGTAATCATACACAGTTTCTATCATGCTCAACATTGATGTCAGTTTTCTAATTGGCATAAAGTTTTTCATAAGAAAGTAAGCAGTTGAGAATACCTTTTCATATAATATCGTATCAACATTCTTCTTGTGACAAATTTCTGTATGAAAAACTGACATCTTATGAACCATTTCAGTTTCAATTGCAGACTTATGGATGTTAGATATAGAATGACTCTTCAAGGCATTTTCTAAATACCTTGTACCAGGTGTATTAACAAAAACATCTCTTTTATTTACAGAGTGTTTCATGCAATGTTTTTTACACAATATGCAGAACATGCCCTGACCCTCCACAAAAGAAAGCCACCAATAATCTGAGAGTTTGTTGTGATTAATTTTTTTCGGAAGCAGCCTTTTCTTTTCAGTTTCTGAGATATCTATACAAAAGTTCTCTTGACAAAGATACCTGTTGTGTACCTTATTCTCAGATCCATCAAATAATGTTTTTACTAATTTAAGACATTCTTCGTGAGAAAATGGTTTTTGGGTACGAGTAACCTTGCTTTCCTCTGGTTTAGAAGCTACAGTAGAGAGTTGAGGCTGTTTGGGTTTGGCCCCTTGTTGTTGAGAAGCCGATACAACTGGATCGATTGACGGCACTTCCATTTTAACTCACTCCTTTACTCATGTTATCAGCTGGTTCAGAGCTACGCGAAGATGAACCAGCATTGTCCCCAGAACCAACTGCATTGGTTGTAGACGAGTTACCACTGCTCTCGGGTTTTGAAACACCTGGTTCATCGGATGCACCGGCACTTCCATGACAATCATCTGTCCCTGAAATAAAAAAATTCCCATGAATATTTTGAAGGCAACTTCTTGAAATCACTATTTGTGCAAAGGCTTGGTAATAAACAGTTTCCGAACAAAACACATTTCACACATCTTGCAAACAGGACACACCTTTGACTGTGTCCTAAATATCCTGTTTGCAAGAGGTGTAAAGAAGTATGTATGCCAAAAAATAATAAAGGTAACACAACCATATTTTCATCAAAAAATTAAAATGAAAAACCGGTATCCACGGACAAGCCTAGATCTTAATTTTTCCAAAATTACTGAGAGGGTAAAGAGCATGGTCCTTCAATAAGAATTTATTAGAATTCAAGAGGAATGCACTTAACTTGTCAACTAAATTTAATTTTTTTTTTTTTTAAATTTGATAACTAATCGAATTGAATCAAAACTGCATTGAATGTATAAATAAATATGAGTAGTACATTTCAGATAAATGTTAATAAAATCAAACTTTGAAAACAATATAAATAGGCCGAAATATCCAATTTTGGATTATGTGGCTATACATCTGGCTCTAGAATCTCACGTTATCTCCTGCAAATCAAATTGTTCTAAATAGTAATCAGAGCTAAATGACTGATGATGTCGGTCTATTTTAGTTTGGCAAAACTATGGGCCCAGACTCAATCATTAATGGAATGGAAATAATTTACATTAACACTTAGATTCTACATAGATTGAATAATAAATCGTTTGTCTTACCTTGATAACAGCTAACAACAGAATGAACTTGAAGCAATGAAATCACCTCCTACCCGGAGATCGCCGAGAAAAATAAAAAGTGGGAAGAATCTAGCTTAGCGGACCGCTGAAATCGCCGACAATAATATCTTACATTTTGTTTGAGAAAGTTCGCTAGCTTTTCATAATGAGTATCTTAGCGGGGGTTTGAAGGTATCAGCACCAGACATATCAGAAACGACACATTGATTTTATCGCGATCCGCTAGACTAGATTTGTTCCGTAACAGAAAACAAACACATTTTATTCAACAAAATGGACATTTCAAGCAGGCGCCATGCATCGATCGTAACTTAAAAAGTACAACAAACAATGTGTTTCCAATTTGCATTTTCGTTCTCACCGGTTCTTTGTTGGAACCCAAAATCAAATAGACTTTTGAACTTTTTTGATTTCGGTTGCGCCATTGTGCATGTGTTGTTTGTTTTTTTGTATCGCGGCACATCATTGGTCGCTCAAAACTGGAATAATCAATCAAACGCTGTGTTATTTTTTTCAAGCGTTTGTACTACAAGGAACGGTGTCGCTATACAGTGTTCATCGGCAATTAGTACGGCGATTTTCTTCGACTTTTTCACCCATTTTTTTTTCGATCTCAATTTTAAAATTCCTGAAAAAGCAACCGATTTTTTCACGATTTTAAACGATGGATTCGATTGGCAATCGGTTCATAATGACAACCCTGCTGCATGTTACCAAACTCTTGTGACCCTGTTGTGAGTATGCTGCATGTTACCACACCCTTGTGATCCTGCTGTGAGTATGCTGCATGTAACCACACCATAGTGACCCTGCTGTGAGTATGCTGCATGTTACCACATCCTTGTGATCCTGCTGTGAGTATGCTGCATGTTACCACACCCTTGTGACCCTGTTGTGAGTATGCTGCATGTTACCACATCCTTGTGATCATGCTGTGAGTATGCTGCATGTTACCACACCCCTGTGACCCTGTTGTGAGTATGCTACATGTAACCACACCCTTGTGACCCTACTGTGTGTATTCTGCATTTTACCACACCCTTGTGACCCTGCTGTAAGTATGCTTATAGCCGCACCCTTGTCATCCTGTTGGGAGTATGCTGCATTCAACCACACCCTTGTGACCCTGCTGTGAGTATGCTGCATGTTCCAACACCCTTGTGATCCTGCTGTGAGCATGCTGCATGTAACCACACCCGTGTGACCCTGCTGTAAGAACGCTACATGTAACCACACCCTTGTGACCCTGCTGTAAGTATGCTACATGTTCCAACATCCTTGTGATCCTGCTGTGAGTATGCTGCATGTACCCAAACCCTTGTGATCCTGCTGTAAGTATGCTGCATGTCACCACACCCTTGTGATCCTGCTGTGAGTATGCTGCATGTTACCACACCCTAGTGACCCTGCTGTGAGTATGCTGCATGTTACCACATCTTTGTGATCCTGCTGTGAGTATGCTGCATGTTATCACAACCTAGTGACCCTGTTGTGAGTATGCTGCATGTTACCACATCCTTGTGATCATGCTGTGAGTATGCTGCATGTTACCACACCCCTGTGACCCTGTTGTGAATATGCTACATGTAACCACACCCTTGTGACCCTACTGTGTGTATGCTGCATGTTACCACATCTTTGTGATCCTGCTGTGAGTATGCTGCATGTTATCACAACCTAGTGACCCTGTTGTGGGTATGCTGCATGTAACCACACCCTTGTGACCCTGCTGTGAGTATACTGCATGTTCTTACTCCCTTGTGACCCTGTTGTGAGTATGCTGCATGTAACCACACCCTTGTGACCCTGCTATGAGTATACTGCATGTTCCAACACCTTTGTAATCCTGCTGTGAATATGCTGCATGTTCCAACATCCTTGTGGCCCTGTTGTGAGTATGCTGCGTTTAACCACACCCTTGTGACCCTGCTGTGAGTATGCTGCATTCAACCAAACCCTTGTGACCCTGCTGTGAGTATGCTGCATGTTCCAACACCCTTGTGACCCTGTTGTGAGTATGCTACATGTAACCACACCCTTGTTATCTTGCTGTGAGTATGCTACATGTAACCACACCCTTGCGACCCTGCTGTGAATATGCTGCATGAAGCCACACCCTTGCGACCCTGCTGTGTGTATGCTACATGTAATCCTAACCCTTGTGACCCTGCTGTGAGTATGCTACATGTAACCAAACCCTTGTGACCCTTCTGTCAGTATCCTACATGTAACCACACCCTTGTGACCCTGTTGTGTGTATGCTTCATGTAATCCTTACCCTTGTGACCCTGCTGTGAGTATGCTACATGTAACCACACCCTTGTGACCTTGTTGTGAGTGTGCTACATGTAGCCACACCCTTGTGACCCTGTAGTGAGTGTGCTACATGTAGCCACACCCTTTTGACCCTGCTGTGAGTATGCTACATGTACCCACACCCTTGTGACTCTGCTGTGAGTATGCTACATGTAACCCACACCCTTGTGATCCTGCTGTGATTATGCTACATGTACCCACACCCTTGTGGCCCTTCGTTGAGTATGCTACATGCAGCCACACATATGTGATCCTGCTGTGAGTATGTTACATGTAGCCACACCCTTGCGATCCTGCTGTGTGTATGCTTCATGTATCCCTAAACCTCATCACCCTGCTGTAAGTATGCTACATGTAACCCAACCCTTTTGACCCTGCTGTGAGTGTGCTACATGTACCCACACCCTTTTGATCCTGCTGTGAGTACGCTGCATTTAACCACACCCTTGTGACCCTGCTGTAAGTATGCTACACGTAACCACACCCTTGTGACCCTGAGTATGCTGATACATGCACGGTATACATATAAGCTTCGTAAAAATATACATGCTACTAATTCGACATCATTGCAAGTATGTTTGGAACCCCATTGACCTGCAAGAAAACAGCAATACATAGTTATACCTTTATGAAATTATAAAAAATATTTTAGAAACTCCAAATAAGAAACTTTAAATACTATAATAGCTGTATAGTTAATAATATAAGGTCTCACCATCAGATGTATTTCACTAAACCTAAAGGCTTGAAAAAAAATATACTAGTTTATACTAGAGACAATTTACTGCTCAAAATGTACTTTTTTGTACATTGGATTCATGTAGCACTAAGGATTGGTACATATTGATGTATGTAGGATTACGGGTTGGTACATATTGATGTATGTAGGATTACGGATTGGTACATATTGATTTATGTAGGATTACGGGTTGGTACATATTGATGTATGTAGGATTACGGATTGGTACATATTGATGTATGTAGGATTACGGGTTGGTACATATTGATTTATGTAGGATTACGGGTTGGTACATATTGATTTATGTAGGATCACGGATTGGTACATATTGATTTATGTAGGATTACGGATTTTAACATATTGATATATGTAGGACTACGGATTGGTACATATTGATATATATAGGACTATGGATTGGTAAATATCGATTTATGTAGGATTACGGATTGGTACATATTGATTTATGTAGGATCACGGATTGGTACATATTGATATATGTAGGATCACGGATTGGTACATATTGATACATGTAGGATTACGGATTGATACATATTGTTATATGAAGGAGTACGGATTGGTACATATTGATTTATGTAGGATTACGGATTGGTACATATTGATTTATGTAGGACTACGGATTGGTACATATTGATTTATGTAGGATTATGGATTGGTACATATTGATTTATGTAGGATTACGGATTGGTACATATTGATTTATGTAGGACTACGGATTGGTACATATTGATGTATATAGGATCACGGATTGGTACATATTGATTTATGTAGGACTACGGATTGGTACATATTGATTTATGTAGGATTACGGATTGGTACATATTGATTTATGTAGGACTACGGATTGGTACATATTGATTTATATAGTATTATGGATTGGTACATATTGATTTATGTAGGACTACGGATTGGTACATATTGATTTATGTAGGACTACGGATTGGTACATATTGATTTATGTAGGACTACGGATTGGTACATATTGATTTATGTAGGATTACGGATTGGTACATATTGATTTATGTAGGACTACGGATTGGTACATATTGATTTATGTAGGATTGCGGATTGGTACATATTGATTTATGTAGGATTATGGATTGGTACATATTGATTTATGTAGGAGTACGGATTGGTACATATTGATTTATGTAGGATTACGGATTGGTACATATTGATTTATGTAGGACTACGGATTGGTACATATTGATACATGTAGGATTATGGATTGGTACATATTGATTTATGTAGGATCACGGATTGGTACATATTGATTTATGTAGGATCACGGATTGGTACATATTGATTTATGTAGGATTATGGATTGATACATATTGATTTATGTAGGATCACGGATTGGTACATATTGATTTATGTAGGATCACGGATTGGTACATATTGATTTATGTAGGATCACGGATTGGTACATATTTATTAATGTATGATGTCGGATTGGTACATATTGATTTATGTAGGACTACGGATGAGTACATATTGATATACGTAGGAATACGGATTGGTGCATTATGATTCGTGTATGACTATGTTACTATTATTCCCTTTTGTCGCGTCATATATTGTTGTATAAAATAAATGTACTAATTATTATTATCATGTGTTTGGGTGATAATAAGGACATACTTTTACATGTATCAGAATGTATTTGAATACACAAGGCCACACTATCGCGCAACATCGTGCCAACGAGAGTGATTAAAATAAGTTGCAAAAAGCTTTTTTCACAATCGTTGTAAAATAAATAAGTTTAAACTGTAAACTAGAATGTCGAGTACTACGATGTAAACTGATATGTTGTCATATCAAACGCGGTCTGGATATGCATATA